>NC_058407.1:99850768-100059889 GCF_002201575.2 Neomonachus schauinslandi | reverse complement strand
CTGGGCAATCTAGAGAGCCAGAGGGTCCCAGACAGATGAGATGGCTGTGACCTCCCAGAGCCCCCATCCCTCATGAACAGGATCCGTTTGGTTCACAGAACTCTGCAATGCTGTTTTAAAATAATAGTCACAAGCATGCCTGGTTCACCTTCCCCCCAGACGGAGTGAGAGAGACTGGGAAAGTCTTTTTTCCCCATTGCCTGTTTCATCCCAGTCCCGCTGCCCCTGCCCCATACTTCCAGCGAACCACTCAAACGCCCCAATCTGAGTGGGTTCTCAAGGCCAAATTCCTCTGCTTGCACCACATAACCTCATGTCCCGCTCTCCAACACACTCTACTCCATCTGAGACCCATCCGCTCTGCGCAGCAGATGCTCATGTCCACTTTGGGTCAGCTTTCTTGTGCTGTTCTCACCTCCTGAACACCCTGCTTCCTCCACTCAGAACAATACCGTAGAACCAAAAACAAGACTAACTTACAAGCAGAGAAAAAAGGCTTAGAATCATTCCATAAACCCTGAGTGCTGGCACACCTCCATTCTAACAAATTACTGCAAACTTGGTGACTTAAAACAATACAGATCAATTATCTTTTTTTTTAGAATCTTTTAAGATTTTATTTACTTATTTGAGAGAGCGCACGAGCAGGGGGAGGAGGGGCAGAAGCAGACTTCCCGCCGAGCAGGGAGCCCGATGTGGGACTCGATCCCAGGACTCTGGGATCATGATCTGAGCCAAAGGCCGATGCTTAACAGACTGAGCCACCCAGGTGCCCTACAAATCGATTATCTTACAGTTAGAGGTTAACAGCCTAAAATCACTTTTGGCTTTTGGCTCGGGGAGGAAAAGGTGCAACTTTTTTCGCTCGACCCGAATCCGGGTTCATCCGACACCAGCCACCTCCGCCATGCCACCTAAGTTCAACCCTGACGAGGTCAAAGTCATGTACCTGAGGTGCACTGGTGGCGAAGTCGGTGCCACGTCTGCCCTGGCCCTCAAGATCGGCCCCCTGGGTCTGTCTCCAAAAGAGTTTGGTGATGACCTCATCAAGGCAACCAGTGATTGGAAGGGTCTGAGGATGACGGTGAAACTGACCATTCAGAACAGACAGGCCCAGATTGAAGTGGTGCCTTCTGCCTCTGCCCTGATGATCAAAGCCCTCAAGGAAACCGCCAAGGGACAGAAAGAAGCAGAAAAACATTAAGCACAGTGGAAATATCACTTTTGATGAGATCGTCAATATTGCCCGACAGATGCAACACCGATCTTTAGCCAGAGAACTCTCTGGAACCATTAAAGAAATCCTGGGGCCTGCCCAGTCTGTGGGCTGCAATGTTGATGGCCGCCACCCTCATGACATCATAGATGACATCAACGGTGGTGCGGTGGAATGCCCCACTAGTTAACTACAAAGGAAAATGTTTAAAGGATCATTTGACAACCACAAAAAAAAAAAACAAAAACAAAACAAAAAAACACAGCCTAAACTCAGTCTCACTGGGCTAAAATCAAGGTGTCAGCTGGGCTGCTTTCCCCCTGGAGGCTTCAGGGAGAATCTGTTTCCTCGTCTTTTCCAGTTTTTCGAGGCTGCTTGTATTCCTTGGCTTGCAGCCCCACAGCACGACAACTTCTGCTTCCATCTCTACCTGTGATGCTGACACTCCTACTTCCATCTTATAAAGACCCTTGTGATTACATTGGACCCACCAGGATAATTTCCCCATCTCAAGATCCAAGGTAACATATTCATAGATTCTGGAGATTAGGACATAAACATCTTTAGAGGGCCATTATTCATCCAGCTTCCCACAGCGTGATACACACACACACACACACACACACACACACTCCCACTCCCAAATCAATAAGACAATCTGATTTTTTAAGATAGATAAAAGATCTGAACAGACACTTTACCAAAGAAGGTATACAAAATAACAAGTACACAAAAGATGCTTAACATCATTATTCATCAGAAGAATGCAAATTAAAACCACAATGGTATTTTACTGCCTACCCACTAGAATGGCTAGAAGATTAGTCAGTGTGGCAGGGATGCAGACCAAATGTAACTCTCCTACATTGCTGGTGGAAATACAAATTGGCATAGCCCCATTTAGAAAACAGGTTAGCAGTTCTTTATAGTCAAACATATATTTACCATCTAGCCTAGCAATCCTGCTCCTAGGTATATATACAAGAGGAATGAAAAAATATTTCCAAACAAAGAGTTGTACAAGAATGTCCCAGCAACTTCATTCCTAGTAGCCACAAACTGGAAACAACCTAAATGTCCCTCAGCTGGTGAACAGATCAATTGTGGTATATCCATACAGTGGATACTATTCAGTAATTTTTTAAAAAAAGAACAAATTACTGATACACACAACATAGGTAAATATGAAAAGCATTATGCTAAGTGACAGAAGCCAGACATAAAAGATACCTACTGTATAATTCCTTTTTGTGAAATTCTTAAAAAGGCAAAACTATAGTCCGAGAAAACAGATTAGTGGATGCCAAGGGCCTAGGAGGAGGGCTGCTTGGGGTTACCTGTAGAGGGGCATAACTTTGGGGGATGATGGAAATATTCTATATCTTAATTGTCAGCCCAGCTGACACCTTCACTGTCGCATGGCGATATACATTTATCAAACTTATTAAACTATGCACTTAAAATTGGTGAATTCAAGCACATGTGAATTATACCTCAATAGAACCCAGGGGCGCCTGGGTGGCTCAGTCAGTTAAGCATCTGCCTTTGGCTTAGGCCATGATCCCAGGGTCCTGGGATCGAGTCCCGCATGGGGCTCCCTGCTCAGCAGGGAGCCTCCTTCTCCCTCTCCTTCCACCTCTCTTCCCTACTCGTGCTTTCTCTCTCTCTCTCTCCCCCCAATAAATAAATATTTTTAAAAATAGAACTGATTTTGGGGCACCTGGGTGGCTCAGTTGGTTAAAGCGACTGCCTTCGGCTCAGGTCATGATCCTGGAGTCCCGGGATCGAGTCCCGCATCGGGCTCCCTGCTCAGCGGGGAGTCTGCTTCTCCCTCTGACCCTCCCCCCTCTCATGTGCTTGCTCTCTCTCATTCTCTCTCTCTCAAATAAATAAATAAAATCTTTAAAAAAAATAGAACTGATTTTAAAAATCAATTGCATGGAAAAAAAATTGTTGCATGAGAGAAGGAAAGACAGGAGAATAGGAATGGAGAAAACATCAGTGTTTTCAAGCGGCAGCTGAATGAACCAGGGAAAGGCACGCCATCAAGAAGGACATTGTGTTGGGGTTAGAAGAACCCACCAACAAGGAAGAGTGGGTTTGTTACCTCAACTTTCAGAGAGGGAGAATGACAGACGTTAGAAACGCACTTCTTTGTTTCATGAATAAGAAACGGAAAAGAAATAGAAAGCTAAGAACTGAGCAGAGAAGCAAAGAAAAGAATGCAAGTGTCTTAAAGACTGACAGAGTCCAGGAGCAGGTAAGACATCTATCTACAGGAACTCTTAAAGCATTACCCACAAGGAGAGATGAAGCTCCAGCCATTCTTTTAAACCTCTCAAACCCCTGCAATCTGAGAAGGGAATAGATGGACAGAAAGCAGATTAGCAGTTGCCAGGGGCTGAGGGCTGGGGAGCACTGAGAAATGATAGCTAACGGGTACGGGGTGCTTTATTGGGGGGATGAAAATGTTCTAAAATTGGTTGTGCTGATGGCTGCACATCTCTGTGAATATACTAAAAGCCACTGAATTTGCCCACTTTAAACGGTGAATAGTATGGTGTTTGAATTCTATCTCAATAGAGCTGTTACCAAGAGAAATCAATTGCATGTTTGCAATGTGAATGTATTTAACACCCCTTACACCATGCACCTAAAAATGGTTAAAATGGTAAATTTTGTTATGTATATTTTACAATAATTAAAATAAATAAACACAAAAAAATGATTGCATTCCATATACTGAAAACAAATGACTAGAAAGTAAACTTAAAAACAGCATTTGCAATAGAACCAAAACAAACAAAAAAAAAAATGCCTAGGAATAAATCTAATAAAAGAAGTACAAGACCTCTACACTGAAAATGTGAAACATAAAACACTGCTGAAAAAATCAAAGAATACCCCCCAAAATGGAGGAATAGATCATGTTTATGGATGGACAACTTAGTATTTGAAGATGTCAGATCTCCCTAATTTCATTTATAAATTCAGTGGAATCTCAATTAAAATCACAGCATTTTTTAAAGATATTGACAAGGTAATTATAAAATGTATATGAAAAAAAATCAAAGAATAGAAAAACCCAGGCAATCTTGAAATAGAATAATAAAACTGGATGACTTACACTACCAGATATCAAAACTTATTTTAGAGCCAGAGCAACTAAGATAGGAAGGTATTGGCACAAGAATAGATTAGCAGACCAATGGAACAAAAATAGAGTCCACAAACAGACATGAACATATGGTCACATGGGACAGGTGACAAAGGAGCTCTAAAGCTACAGCAGTGATCAGGACAGTGTGATACGGACTAAGGAATAGACAAATAGATCAATGGAACGCAAAAGAGAGCCCAGAAACAGATCCACATAAATACAGTCAATTGATCTTTCACAGAGGAGCGAAGGTGATACAAAAGAGCAAAGACCATCTTTTCAACCAGTGGTGCTGGAACAACTGGACATCCACGTGCAGAAACATGAAGTCCAGACACAGACCTTAAACCCTTCACCAAACTAACTCAAACTGGATCACAGACCTAAATGTAAAAGGCAGAACTCCAAAACTCCTAGAAGGTAACACAGGAGAAAACCTAGAAGACCTTGGGTACGGCAATGAGTTTTTATACAACACCATGGGTACAGCGATGAGTTTTTATACAACACCAAAGGCACAATCCATGAAAGAAACAATGGATAAACTGGACTTCATTAAAATTAGAAACTTCCACTCTGCAAAAATCAATGTCAAGAGAATGGAAAGACAAGCCACAGGCTGGGAGAAAAATAATTGCAAAACACATCTGAGGGGCGCCTGGGTGGCTCGGTCATTGGGCGTCTGCCTTCGGCTCAGGTCATGATCCCGGGGTCCTGGGATCGAGTCCCACATCGGGCTCCTTGCTGGGCACAGAGCCTGCCTCTCCCTCTGCCTGCCTGCCACTCCCCCTGCTTATGCTCTCACTCTCTCTCCCTCTCTCTGTGTCAAATAAATAAATAAAATTTAAAAAAAACCCACATCTGATATTGTCCAAAATATACAAAGAACTCTTAAGACTCAACAATAAGGGGCGTCTATGTGGCTTAGTCGGTTAAGCGTCTGCTTTTGGCTCACGCACGTCATGATCCCAGGGTCCTGGGATTCAGCCCTGCATTGGGCTCCCTGCTCAGAGGGGAGCCTGCTTCTCCCTCTCCCTCTGCCACTCCCCCTGCTTGTCCTTTCTCTCTCTCGCTCACTCCCTCTCTCAAATAAATAAAATCTTTCTTTAAAAAAGACTCAACAATAAGAAAACAACAAATCTGATTTTAAAATGAGCCAAAAACCTTGACAGACACCTCACTGAAGATATACAGATGGCAAATCAGCATATGAAAAGATGCTTCACATCATAAGTCACAGGGAAAAGAAAATTAAAACAACAAGATAGCACTACATACCTACTAGAATGGCCAAAATCCAGAACACTGACAAAACCAAATGCTGGTTAGGATGTGGAGCACTAGGAAAGAGAATTCCTATTTGTCACTGGGGGAATGCAAAACACCCACTTTGCAATCTAGTTTGGCAGTTTACAAAACTAAACATACTCTTATCATACAGTGATTTACCCAAAGGAGTTTAAAACTGATGTCCATACAAAAACCTGTACATGGATGTTTATGACAGCTTTATTCAGTTATACAATAAACTGAATACTATTATTCAATAACAGAATCATTGCCAAAACTTGGAAGCAGCCAAGACGTCCTTCAGTAGTGAACAGATAAACAAGCTGTGGTACATCCATACAATGTAAAATTATTCAATACTAAAAAGAAATGAGCTATCAGCCATGAAAAGACATGGAAGAAATTAAATGCGTATTATTAAAGGCTACATACTTGTGTGATCCCAACTATAAGACATTCTGGAAAAGGCAAAACTATAGAGACAGTAAAAAGAGCAGTGGTTGCCAGGGATTATCAGGGGAGAGGGGGATGGACAGGCAGAACACAGAGGATTTTTAGGACAGTAAAACTACTCTGTAAGTTACTATAATGGTAAATACAAGTCATTACAAATTTGTCCAAATCTGTAGAATGTGCAAGCCCAAGAGTGAACCCTAGTGTAAACTATGAACTTTGATTGATAGTGACATGTTGATGTAGGTTCATTGATTGTAACAAACGTATTCCTCTGGTGAGGAGTGTTGGTAACAGAGAGAGGCTACAATAATGGGTGTGCTGGGGTACAGGGTCTATGCGAAATCTCTGCGCCTCCTGCTCAGTTTTGCTTTGAACCTAAAACCGCTCTAAAAAGTAAAGTCTATTAAAGAAAATCACTAACCATAAAAAATACATTAGTAAATTAAACTTCATTAAAATTAACATATTCACCAAAACATACTATTATGTGAGTGAAAAGGCATGCCACAGACCAAAAGATTATTGCGATATCTTACAAATCTTACCTAAAATATAGAAAGAAACGCCAAAACTAGTAACAAAAAGATAGACAATGTAATCTTTTTAAATGGGCCAAAGATAAGAACAGGTACTTCACAAAGATTTGAATGAGCTATCCAGATGGCCAATAAGTATATGAAAAGGTATTTGACTTCATTAATTATCAAGGGAATACAAATTACATAGCACTACATCCCCCAGATAAGCTAAATTTGAAAGGACTGACGATACCACGTTTTGGCAGGAATATGCAGGAACTGGAATTCTCAGACACTCTTGGTGGGAGTGCAACTTGATACCATGATTTCAGAAAATTGGCAGCATTACCAAAGCTAAGTATAAGAAAAACCCATGACCCAGCAATTCCATTTCTTAGGTACATACCCAACTGAAATGAGCACTTGTGTCTCTAAAAATCATGTATAAGAACGTTCATAGAATAGGGCACCTGGGTGGCTCAGTCGTTAAGCATCTGCCTTCAGCTTAAGTCATGATCCCAGAGTCCTGGGAGATCGAGTCCCACACTGGGCTCTCTGCTGACACCTTCTCTCTCTCCCTCTGCCTGCCACTCCCCCTGCTTGTGCTCTCTCTCAAACAAATAAATTTTTAAAAAATCTTTAAAAAAAAAAGAATGTTCATAGAAGCTTCATAATAATAGCTCAAACCTGGAAACAACCCCTATATCATCAACAACGGAATGGATGAGAAAATTGTGATATAGTTATACATCAAATATTATGTAACAATGAAAGTTAATGAACTCCACCTACATACAATAAAATGGATGAATGTTACAGACATAATGTGGAATGAAGGAAGCCAGTCCAAAAAAAGTACATACTGTATGATTCGTTTTGAATGATGTTCAAACACAGAGGGAAATAATCTATTGTGGGGGCACCTGGGTGGCTCAGTCGTTAAGCGTCTGCCTTCGGCTCAGGTCATGATCCCAGGGTCCTGGGATGGATCCTCGCATCGGGCTCCCTGCTTGGTGGGAAGCCTGCTTCCCCCTCTCACACTCCCCCTACTTGGGTTCTTACCTAAAATATCGCTGTGTTTGTCTCTGTCAAATAAATAAATAAAATCTTAAAAAAAAAAAAAAAGAATCTATTGTGATAGAAGTCAGAAGAGTGGTTCTTCCTGGAGATTATTATTGCCCCAGCGGGACACAAGGGAGGCTATTGGGGTGCTGAAATGTTCTACCTTGATGTGGGTGGTAGTTAGGTATATACATATACATGCAAGAGTTTATTAAGCTATACATTCACATCTTTTTAAAAAGTAAATACATATCGTTATCCATCTTTCAGAATACCTGGGTGGCTCAGTCAGTTAAGCGTCTGCCTTCTGCTCAAGTCATGATCCCAGGGTCCTGGGATGGAGCCCCGCATTGGGCTCCCTGCTCTGCAGGAAGCCTGCTTCTCCCTCTCTCGCTCCCCCACTTGTGCTCTCCCTCCCTCTCTCTTTCTCTTTCTCTGACAAATAAATAAAATCTTTTAAAAACAAAATATATTATTATCCACCTTTCAAGATCTTTCTCAAGTTCTAGCTCTTTCTGAGGCCTGCCCAGAATACTTTTCCCCTTACCAGATCTGGGCATTTTGCATTCTGAAACAGTGCCGCACCGGTCGGCCCTTAGTGTTGCTCTAACTTCTCTGTGTAAGCACCTCAAGGGTAGGATAATTCTGTCGTAGACTCTAGGCACCCCACAATCCCTACTGCTGACGCTGGAACCCAATACGTGCTCAGTAAATATCTTCACACCCACTGGCCATATATAGGAAGCTTTGGTGGCAAGCATTAGTCGGCACCAGTCTTGAGGACGGGCTGAGGGATGTTCTCCACACCCTATCTTTCCTTCCCATGGGAAAGATAGGCTAGTTGGGATCAAGTAATTGACCAATGAAGGAGCAAACCAAGAACTCCTTTATAAAAGGATACCCTTCTCTCCAGAGGTGTATGAGGCTCTGTCTGGTCTATCCCAAAATCTGTGTGACTATTCCCACCTCTGGCTAGGGCTTCATGATTAAATTAAATTAAATTAAATTAAACCTGAGGAAGTAAGCCCAAGGAAATACCAGATAGTTCCCCTGCAGGTGGCTAGTTGTGGAGAGGTTAAAGGTCACCATGTGAAAGGTTAAAGACAGAGACGCTCTGAATACACATTTTGGATAAATGCAGAAGGAATAAATACTAAAGTCAATATTTGACTAAACTAAAGCTATTACCAATATTGAACGAACTTCTGGAATACAAGAATAAATCCAAACTCTCATATAATGTTTTTATTATTACAACTTAATATTTAAAAATGTTAGCAGACCCATTATAGGAGTTTGACCCTGTACTGAAGGAAAAATAATTTCTCAGTAATGACAGCTGCTGGGTTGCTCCTGTGGTTATTACAGTGCACATTTACAATATTAAATATACATTTACTTTCAACCAAGGACAATGGAGGGCAAGATTTATTTTTCTCAAACGACAATCCTCATTCTAGTTATGTTAATCAGACAGGATGACAACCTACACAAACACCTGATCTTTAATCACACTCAAGTTTGGGAAACTAGAAATAATGCCAAAGTAAGTATTTGCCTATATGATCCCCTGAAAAACAAGGCCAAAGCCAAATTTCAGTGCCTCCATAGATATAGAAGGATGAAGATTGGCTGCTATTTGTCACCCTAGGAGCAAAACAAAAAATATATATATTTATCTGTGGTAGAAAATTAGATTTTATGTTTAAAAAGAACAGCTCTTTCACTTAGCAGGACAACCACTAAATATTCTGTCCTATCCCCAGAGAGATCAGATAATGGTAGAACCCAAGGAAACATGAAGACCAAATCCTTATCTTCACAGGGCTCCCAGTCTTTTTGGAACAACAAAATGTCAGCACACAAAGATACTGTGAGTTATATTAGATAGTCAGATTCCTAATTGTTAAAGAGCAAAAGGTACAGATATGATTTAACATCAGGAGAGAAGCGCTCCCCTGGAAATGACAGAGCAAACCTTTGTCCAGACCAGCGGCTCTCCAACAGGGGGCCAAAAACGGGGTCCGGCAATCAACGGGCTGAATAAATAAGACGTGCCACCCAGAGTGATTACCACTTACCTACTTACTATGTAAGCTTTAAGTACTTCACACCTAATCATTTAATCCTCAAAGAAAACCCCTCTGAGTTGGTACTAGCATGATTCCCATTTTAGAGCTCAGGAAAACTTGCCCAAGCACCCACAGTGTGTTCAATGATGAAACTGAGAAATGTGAACCCAAGCCAGAGCTCAAGAACTTAACCTTTACACTATGCAGATCTCTTATGTGCAAATCTCACACAAAGGTCTACGATTTTTCAAGTGTATGAAAATGGACGGGGTGGGGGGGCGCCTGGGTGGCCCAATGGGTTAAGCATCCGACTCTTGATCTCAGCTCAGGTCTTGATCTCAGGGTTGTGAGTTCAAGCACCACGCTGGGCTCCATGCTAGGTGTGGAGCCTACTTAGAATAAAAGTAATAATGAAAAGAAAGAACCAGTGACCACTGAAGTAAGTAAGTAAATAAATGTATGTTTCATGAACTATGGAGTAGCTGTTTTAGTCAGTAGTATAGGTTGCATTTTCTCAATCAAAAGACACCAAAAGTAGAAAGAAATTATGTAAGTGTCCTTAACATTTTTGGTATTACATTTTTAAAAATTCCAGTATAGTTATCATAGTAATATTATATTAGCTTCAAGTGTACAATATAATGATTCGACAACTCTATACATTACTCAGTGCTCATTAAGTGTGCTCTTAATCCCCTCCACCTAGTTCACCCATCCCCCACCTATCTCCCCTCTGGTAACCATCAGTCTGTTCTCTAGAGTTAAGAGTCTCTTATTTTCTTTGTTCGTTTTGTTTCTGAAATTCCACATATGAAATCATACGGTATTTGTCTTTCTCTGACTTATCTCGCTTAGCATTACACTCTCTAGATCCATCCATGTTATGGAAAATGGCAAGATGCCTTTTTTATGGCTAAGTAATATTCCATTGTATGAATATACCACATCTTTATCCTTCATCTATCAATGGACACTTGGGCTACTTCCATAATTTAGCTTTTGAAAATACTGCTGCAATAAACATAGGGATGCATATATCTTTTCGAATTAGTGTTTTCATATTCTTTGGATAAATACCCAGTAGAGTTTGCTATTACATTTTTGACACAAATCATACTGGTAACGTTGTAATCCTTAGGCTAGGTGGCATATTCCCAAGGTTCATCATGTTGGTATGTTACATACGGTGTGTATGTGTACATGTACAAACACCCACAAATACTCATTTCACATACTTTTGAATGATTCAGATACATATATATATACACATATATATTTATTTTTTTTTAAAGATTTTATTTATTCATTTGAGACACAGAGATACAGAGAGAGAGAGAGCACGAGCAGGGAGAGAGGCAGAGGGAGAGGGAGAAGCAGGCTCCCCGCCGAGCCAGAAGCCCGATGTGGGGCTCGATCCCAGGACCCTGGGATCATGACCTGAGCTGAAGGCAGACGCTTAACCATATATATTTTAAATGTTTAAGAGCATTGGCAGTCAAAGAAGGTCAAAAAGGCAACTTTAAAAGACAGGTCTTCATGTCTGAAGGACGGGCCTAGCATTAGGGAGGTGAATTAGATGAGCTCAGGAAAGCTGATTTTGGCAATAACAAAGCTTTTTACTACAGCATGCGTCCTCTACAGAATAAGGTGGGTGATTTAAAAAAAAAAAAAAAGTATGTTCTCTAGCAAAAAGGAAAAATTTTGGAAGGATTTTGAATGAGTGATTAATACCACTGGAAATAATTACATTGTTAAACATCTTTAATGTGAATACTAATTTAAATAGGCTAGGAACAGGTTCACTCAGGGGAGGGAAAGAACAGAATATCTGCGTACTTTCTATATTGAGCATGTGTAAGTTTTACAATCAGAAGAACATAAAGTGAAGAATCGGGGGAAAAAATCTGGAAATAATAAGGTTCTAGTCTGGGAACTCAAGACCCCAGTCCTACTGCCCCTCCCCTCTCCCTTCCACTTCTCAGCCCCTCCTGTACTCATCCACAGAACCG
The DNA here is from genome assembly GCF_002201575.2 of Neomonachus schauinslandi. Classification (NCBI taxonomy): domain Eukaryota; kingdom Metazoa; phylum Chordata; class Mammalia; order Carnivora; family Phocidae; genus Neomonachus; species Neomonachus schauinslandi. The sequence continues at coordinate 100,048,106 of NC_058407.1, read as the reverse complement.
GTCAGAACTTTTTCACTGGAAACGTTTCCGTCCTATCCTTCATCTTTCCCTTCCACCCTATCATTCCCCTCTCTAGTAGACTTGCATGTGCTTAGCACTCTGCCCCCATCTCCACCATTACACTTAACCACATTAGAGTAATGACCATCATTCAGGAACCACCCACTTCAAGGTGGGCACTGTGCTAGATACCTGCCCGATGTTCCCTCTTTCCCAACCATCACAATTCCTCCCATTGACAAATGTTACTATCCCCAGAACCTGCTCCAGATCAAATAGTATGAGGGTGACCCAACTCTCAGTGGCAAGTGCATCTTAAGCACTCAATATGTGCTAACAGAAACTAAAAGATGTAGACTTACACTACTTGCTTCCAATAAAGAAAAAGATATAGGGGCGCCTGGGTGGCTCTGTTGTTAAGCGTCTGCCTTCGGCTCAGGTCATGATCCCAGGGTCCTGGGATCGAGCCCCGCATCGGGCTCCCTGCTCCGTGGGAAGCATGCTTCTCCCTCCCCCACTCCCCCTGCTTGTGTTCCCTCTCTCACTGTGTCTCTCTCTGTCAAATAAATAAATAAAATCTTTTAAAAAAGGAAAAAGAAAAAGATCTAGAAAAGCAGTCCTCTAAAGGTGAACTTTTCTTTTCCATCCCAACTCATTCCTCCAGATAATACCCAATGGTCTTAGCATCAAAAGAAACTAGCACAGGGGCGTCTGGGTGGCTCAGTCGGTTAAGTGTCTGACTCTTCAGTTTTGGCTCAGGTCATGATCTCCGGGTCCTGCGGTTGAACCCAGGGATGGGCTCTGCGCTCAGCCTTGAGTCCGCTTGAGATTCTTCCCCTTCCCTCTCCCTCTCCCTATTCTTGCCCCCCACTTCTAAAATAAATCAATAAATAAAATCCTACCAAGAAAAGAAAGAAAGAAGAAAGAAGGAAAGAAGGAAAAGAAACTAGCACACGTTGGGATAGCCAAGTGCATAAACCAACAGCAAGGTAACTGCCAACCCATCCAGCCAGCACCTTACCCACCACCCCTGTCTCCTGGAGTTTTGGAGAACCTCCACACTGCTACTTTTTACTCTACCAAGGGACCCATAGAAAAGAAATAGATTCGGGCGCCTGGGTGGCTCAATTGGTTAAATGAATGCCTTCGGCGCACATCATGATCCCGGGGTGCTGGGATCAAGTCCCACATAGGGCTCTCGCCCCTGCTCAGCCGGGAGCCTGCTTCTCCCTCTGCCTGCCACTCCCCCTTCTTGTGCTCTCTGTCAAATAAATAAAATCTTTAAATAAGATAAAATAAAATGAAATCTCTCTTAAAAAAAAAAAGAAATAGATTTATCCCCTCATACCCTCTAAGGGCATCCCCAGTCATCCAATGAGACATGTGTTAGTTGTGGCTAAAGTCATTTGCTGTAAATTGCTGGAGGAAACGGTTTTATTTCTTCCGCATCCCCTTCCCGTTAGGCTCCATCAGAAAGAACTATAATCAACGATCAAATTACATTAGGGTATTGCAATTTCACCTATAATAGGGTAAATTATGTACCAAAATGGGACAACTTGCATACAACAGCACAGTGCCAGGCACATAGCGGGGACTCCAAAAAAAATTTACTGGAATACAAATTTATGCAGCCAATAACTTTGATACCACTCACCAGGCACTATGTTAAATTGGGGTTGAGTGCTGAGCAAAATCAACACTCTCTAGATGGTTCTTTTTTGTCAAAGGCTATTTGTTTAGGTTAACTAGGGGCTGCAGAACTGACTTGCTGCACAGATCCTCTCCACAGGCAGTCGATAAACACTTGAGAACCAAATATTCTTTCCCGTGGGTCTTTGGTAAAATGGAATGACTTTTTTCGTGACTTCAAATCATTTTTATTCTTGAATATTAATCTAAACGGTCGTTTTACTATTGCCGGGGAAGGTCCCTTTAATATGCGCCCCATTTAAAGAGTCCTTAGCTCAGCGGGTCCTTTCTTGCAAATCGGCTGCCCCTAGCATTTTATTTTATTTATTTATTTTTTTTTTTTAAAGATTTTATTTATTTATTTGAGACAGACAGAATGAGAGACAGAGAGCATGAGAGGGAGAAGCAGACTCCTGCCGAGCAGGGAGCCCGATGCGGGACTCGATCCAGGGACTCCAGGATCATGACCTGAGCCGAAGGCAGTCGCTTAACCAACTGAGCCACCCAGGCGCCCCTGCCCCTAGCATTTTAAAGAGCTACAGGCGGCACGTGTTCCCGGCTCGGGGGAAATCAAGGTAGCTTTCCCCGATTCTGTGCACTGGGGTTACTCCCCACCTGACTCCCCTTTCCTTCTCGCTCCCCAATTCGTTAAGTATATATACGTTAAGTAAACATGGGGAGGCCATGCCGTCTGCGATTACGACTGGCTTTTATAAAAATGCGCGTCTCGGGTGCGGGAAGCGCAACGCGCTACCACTCACCTCCGGCTACACTGCTCTAAGCAAACCACGCCGCAGGCTGCAATGTATAGGGCGGATCTGGTGCGGCTGGCCAACTCGGTACTGGAGTGATGTAGGGGGATGGAGAAGGATCTGGAAGAATCCGGTTAGACCGGGAAACGGGCGGGGGACGGCTCGGGAAGGACGCTGGGGGTTGGGGGGGGGGTGTGCGGGGGAAATCCCCAGAGTCCGAGGGTCCCAGGAGTGGGAGGAGGGAGGCCAGGCAGCCAGAAGGAGAAATGAACCCGCCGCCCAAACAAAACAAAACACATACACACGTTCATATACACACCCTTAGCACTCAAGCCCTAACTGGCTTACCGGCCGCCGTCTCTAGAAAGTTCTCCGCCCCCTCCCCCTCCGTCCCTCGCTCCCCCTCCAGCTCCTCCCAGCCCCTCCCTCCGCTGCGGGGTGGGACCAATCGCTCCCCGCGGCCGCTCATTACCCACCTACTCCCGCTCCCGCGCCCAATCCGCCGCGGGCTGCCAGCGCGCTGGAAGTCAGAGGTGCTCGAGCCTTCGACCGGTTCGCAGCTGGGGCGCTGCCGCCAGTTCCCTCCCGCCCGCACACCCGTACAGAGAGGCCCGGCTGAGAGGGCTTGGCTCGCGCCCAGTGCCTGGCTCCCGGAGTAAACAGCGCACCGAGCGGCGATGACCGCCGAGGAGATGAAGGCGGCCGAGAGCGGGGCGCAGTCGGCGCCGCTGCCCCTCGAGGGGGTGGACATCAGCCCCAGACAAGACGAAGGCGTGCTGAAGGTAAGGGGCGGCGGCGCAGGCGCCTATCGCAGCCGGCCTCCCGCCGAGCTGGGGGCCCCGGGCCGCCTCTGCAGCGTCCGGGCGGGTCGTTGAGCCGGGCGTGCGGCCGGCGGCCGGTTGCATCGCCATCCTGGACCCGGCTGCGTTGTTCGGCGGTGGGAGGGCCGCCCCACGCTCGCAGGGGGTGGCCTAGGTACGCCGGCCTCCCCACGGCCAGTCTCTGGCTCCCTGGGGAACCCGCGGTCCGGGTGAGGCCCCGGGCCCCCCCAGCCCTTGCGGCGCCCGGGCCCCCCCAGCCCTTGCGGCGCCCGGGCCCCCCCAGCCCTTGCGGCGCCCGGGCCCGGGACTGCAGCGCCAACTCCGGCGTGCGCGGTGCAGCGCGGAGGGAGGGGCGGGGCCGCACCGCTGCGCGCGAGCTGCAGCTAGGGGGCCCCGGGCGGCGTGCACCCGGGCCAGAGCCGGCCCGCTCCCGCTCCGGCCCCGACGCCGCCTCTCCCTCACTTCACCTCTCCCGGACCCCGCGACCCCGGCCAGGCCGCCAGCGCCCTCCCCGCCGGCCGCAGCCGGGAAGTCCCTGGTCGCCTTAGCCGGCGGTGCTGCGAGATCTCGGCTCCCCCGGGCAGTTAACATTAGCTAGGACCCGAAACGGGTCACCAGAGTGATTTCCTGGCCCAGAGGCCTTTGTACGACTTGGCGCCCGGGGCCTTGCCGCGGGAGAGGTTCTGGCGCCCTCCGTCCCCTTGGTTACCCCCTTCCTAAAAGCTGGGTGGACCCAGTTAGGTCACCCGCTCAGCCATGCTGGCCCCCTTCCCCCTCCCCCCGCGGCCCCGGGAAAACCAGGGAGCGGTGCATGCCGGGACCTGTAGTTCCCCTCCCACCTCGCCCTCCCCCTCGTGAGTTGGGGCAAGGGGTGTGGGGCCGGGAGGAGGTGCTTTGCTGGGAGCCTCGGAGGAGCCTAGGGGAAGGGTCCAGCACTCAGGGGGCAGGGCATCTTGATCTGGGTCGAGACGACTGATGGTGCTTCAGAGCAGGTTCTGCCGAGTACAGGATGGCGAAATCCTAGCTTGGATTTCATGTCTCCTCCTCATCTAGTGTTTCTCTTCACCCTGGCTTTCCACTCTTCCGTTCCACACGTGTGTGTGTGAGGCCTGGGCAAAGCTAGAGACCTCGGGGAGCCCTTATCTGGTCCAGAAACGCTCCTGGTTTTGCCCCAGATCTTGGCATCTTAAACTGTTCTTCCAGTGGGCATGTGGCTTCCCCTAATCTCTCCAGCGCCCTGGTGGTTTCTACAAGGTTATTATTCCCAGAAGGGTCTTTTCCCCTTTTATCTTCCATTCCTTCCCCTTTGCCTTTCTACTCCTCGAGTCGTCTGTGCATTCTGTTATGCAGGCTTACCCTTAGAAGGTAACCTCATACCTACCAGGTGACCCATGGAGTCTCCTTGTCACCTTTTATAAATGTTAAGAAGAGAAGCAGAGCTTGTTTAAGTTCCTGAGAAATGCTCCAGCCCTCAAATAAAAGACTTCAGTAGCTTATCAGTCAGGAATGTTCGGGTCCCAAGTCAGAGTTTAGGGCCTGAGTGAGCGCCCCTGTGCTCATCAGTGACCTGATATTTTCTTCACCTCTTTTGGACTGCTGATATTCTGTTATTCATATTTATTTTTCTGTTACCCACAAACCAGACCCGGATCTGATGACCACTGGCACTTAGGAAGAATGAGGAAACCTAGCATAAGTGCTTCCCCCTTTGCTGCTGATAATAATCATCTTCAACTTCCCAATTTAATTCTTCAACCATGATAGGGATGATTATCACTAGTTTGTAAATAAGGTCTAGAAGAGTTTGACTTGCATAAGATCATACAGCAAGAACTTGAACTCGGGTCTTTTGTCTCTAGTTTTCAAACCAAGTCCTGTTGCACCTCAAGAAAGAGGGAGGGGGGTGGTCAGTGGGGGTGTCCGTTGGCGTCTAGCCAAACCTCATGTGGGAATCATTTGAGGCTTGGGCCCTTTGCTTCCAAGGAGACAGAGAGTCCCTCTATGTTTCCATCTGAGGTGTGTAGGCAGCTTTGGTGCCTCTTCTGCCCCCACACCTGGGTCCTCACCTTCTCTGCCTTCCTCCCAGGTCATCAAGCGAGAGGGCACGGGCACGGAGATGCCTATGATTGGGGACTGCGTCTTTGTCCACTACACTGGCTGGCTGTTAGATGGCACCAAGTTTGACTCCAGTCTGGACCGCAAGGACAAATTCTGTTTTGACCTGGGCAAAGGTAGGTGCATGGTTAGTGGGGTGGTAGCATCGGTTCTGAGGAGGGTATAAGCTGTCACAAGCAGAAGCCATACTCTCAGCAGTGTAAGGAGAAATGGTCTAGTTAGCTCTTTTTTCTTCTCTCCTGGAACCGTGTTGATCTCTATCTCACCTTCCCCAATCACCTCTGAACACCTCAGTTCCTCTTCGGGGGGTGGATTGCCGTGTTTCTTGAACTCCTTTGTTCCAGAGTTGAGTGATTTTTTTTTTTTTTTTTTTTAAAGAGGTCTGAGACCTGGCCGTGCTTACTGCAGCCAGGTTCTCTACCTCCCTGGCCTCATTTCTGAAGAGTGTATAGCTTCCCGATGGGCATGGTGTAATAAAGGTCTCTGGAGCCACTGTTTAAGCCCAGGGTCAGATCCCTGCCAAGGAGGACCTGTTGCTTTCTGTACCTACAGGGGAAGTCATTAAGGCTTGGGACATTGCTGTAGCAACCATGAAGGTGGGAGAAGTGTGCCACATCACCTGCAAACCAGAGTATGCCTACGGTTCGGCAGGCAGCCCTCCAAAAATCCCCCCCAATGCCACGCTTGTGTTTGAGGTAAGTGTCCAGGCACAGAGAGCAAGACAAAGAGCCAGTCTGATCTCAGCCCAGGGCCTGGCTGCCCTCCATCGCTTCCTGCCGCTTGGAGACAATGTAGCCAAGGCTAAGGGCCTGGCCAAAGGGGAGGAAGGGGCCTGGAGAGGGCAGCTGGCTCTGCTACTGCCAGAAAATGGCCGCTGGTGGAGATTTTACGGGGGAAAGAGTTGGCCACAAACCCCTCCTCAGACTTGAAGCGAGGTAAGGGTTGAGGCATGTTTTATTTCAAGAGCCATGCCCGGAGATTGGTTATAATTTTGACTGAGAGGAGTCAGAAAGTCAGAATCTATAGTTATAAACAACAGTATAGAATATCGGTGCTTTAGGGATCAAAGGAGAGGAGAGATGCCCCCCCCATGGGTCGAGGAGCTGAGGAAAGCCTTCACTGAGCGGTGGAACTTGACACCATTCGGTGTCAGAATGGCTGAGCCCTCCTTAGTGGATACTTGGAGAATGTTTGCGAGACTGTTGAAAGATGTTGGGTCCTTTCCACTGCCTACCAGGTTGGCCTTCTGAGACGGCTGGATAAGGATTGGCTAGAGCGTGTCCTTCCTGGGTGGAGCAGGTAGTAAATAGATTGATCTCCTGAGGTCAACAAATTGTGTGCGACCTGTCCACCGCTACCAAAGTTGAGACTAGAGCTCCCAGAACTTACCAAAAGTGCTACTTTGTCCACTCTTGGTTTGGCTGTCCAGGTGCTCAGGCCAGGTCTGGCAGAGACCAGGGACTCTTCTGTGGACGGGCTAATGCTGAAAGGGGTTGTGTCGCCTTGCGTCTCGTCCCACAGGTGGAGTTGTTCGAGTTCAGGGGAGAGGACCTGACAGAAGAAGAAGATGGTGGGATCATCCGGAGAATACGGACTCGGGGTGAAGGCTATGCCAGGCCCAACGAGGGCGCCATCGTGGAGGGTGAGACCTCTCAGTCGGGGTTTCAATTCCGATTCTGGTACTTAGGCCCTCGGTGGCTCCTTTTCTGATCCGAGTATCTCGTCTGAGAAATGAGGGATGGGACCGTACCTTCCTAACATCCCTCCAGCTCTGAGAATACAACGAGGGCACCTTGGGGGCAGGCAGTGATGAGGTGATGGAGGGAGGCCAGTGGCCTCCCTCCTCAGCCCCCTGCCTGCTCACATCCCAGGCATGCTGCCTCTTTCTCCTGCTAGTTGGACTGCAAGGGTACTACCAGGACCAGATGTTTGACCGGCGGGAGCTCCACTTTGAGGTTGGCGAGGGGGAGAGCCTGGACCTACCTTGTGGGCTGGAGAAAGCCATTCAGCGCATGGAAAAAGGAGAACATTCTGTTGTGTATCTCAAGCCCAGGTGAGGAGTGGGCACTTTGTGGGATGGGTGCAGGCGGGTGACCCTGAGAGCTGCATGTCCACAATGAGTCGTGTATCTAGCCTTTTTTATCTGTTCGTCTGTGTGTGCTCACCACCCCCACAGCCTCATTAGTGGTCCGCGTGACTCTGGCACAGCAAACACGATCTCTTCGTATTTAGGAGCATGGTCACAACTGTCCACATCTGGAATCAAAGCCTGATCTTTTCAGTCATGGCTGCTCCAGATTTCCTCTTCTATCAGTGTCAGAATTGGTGTCTGCTAGTAAACATACTCAGTCATTAATGGCATTTATTGAAACGCACCTATTACGTGCCAGACACCGTACTGAAAATTCCTAGGCGCTCATTATTCCCGCCTTGTAGGGACTCGTTCAGTGAGATTTAGTAATTAGTAAGTTAGTAATCATTCCAGTGTTGGTATGAGTTAGAAGGATATGGAAGGGGGCGCCTGGGTGGCTCGGTTGGTTAAGCGACTGCCTTCTGCTCAGGTCATGATCCTGGAGTGCCTGGATCGAGTCCCGCGTCAGGCTCCCTGCTCAGCAGGGAGTCTGCTTTTCCCTCTGACCCTCTTCCCTCTTGTGCTCTGTCTCTCATTCTCTCTCTCAAATAAATAAATAAAATCTTAAAAAAAAAAAAAAAGGGTATGGAAGATGCTAAGAGACCAACTAATTGTGTGAAGAGGTCAGGGAAGATTTTGCTAAACAGGAAACAAGTCTCAAGGGATGGGGAGGTGCTTCGCAGGAAACAGACCGGGAACCTTTTCAGTTTGGAGCAGGTTAAGCGTGGCTGCGGTGACCTAGTTTTTTTGACCCCACAGCTATGCTTTTGGCAACGTGGGGAAGGAAAAGTTCCAGATCCCACCAAATGCCGAGCTGAAATATGAAATACACCTCAAGAGTTTTGAGAAGGTGAGTTTGCTCAAGGTCCTCTCTGTCCTGAAGTCAGGTCCTGGAACGTGGCTCTGGGGTAGCTGACGACTTTGTTTCTCCCTTGGGGCACGGCAGGCCAAGGACTCTTGGGAGATGAACTCCGAGGAGAAGCTAGAACAGAGCACCATAGTGAAAGAGCGGGGCACCGTGTACTTCAGGGTGAGCCAGCATCTGGGGCCCTGAGGACACTCCCAGGGAGGGAACAGGGAGCACTTGCAGTCTTCACCTGGTGTATGGGAGCTGGCTGGTCCTGCCCGGGGATCATGTGTCACTGATAACTACAGAGGATGAGAGCCCCGTGCCTGAGCCTCCCTCCCTTTCTAGGAAGGCAAGTACAAGCAAGCTTTACTGCAGTACAAGAAGATTGTATCCTGGCTGGAATATGAGTCAAGTTTCTCTAATGAGGACGTGCAGAAGGCACAGGGCCTTCGGCTGGCCTCCCACCTCAACCTGGCCATGTGTCATCTGAAACTACAGGCCTTCTCAGCTGCCATTGAAAGCTGTAACAAGGTGAGGCCTGTCTAAAGAGGGCACGAGAGCAACATTCGCAGGCTTGGTTGGGTGAGCTGCCAGGGGGTCCGAAACTTGGCCTCAGTGATTAGGGTAGGGATAGGGTAGCAGGTGAACCAGTGGGAGCCCGGAGACGAAGAGCCCAGCCAGAGGCAAGGGCTTCAAGAAGCAAACACCTTGGCCTGTCCCTCATGACTATCTGCTTTATTCTGGAGAGAATGGAAATGTTGTGGCAGGTCTTTCTCTTTCATCGAAAGCCCAGGACTAACTGGGGTTCCTCCCTAGACCTTGGTCTTTTCCATTTCATGCCCGAAGACGACTTCCTGTGGTGGAACTGGTGGTGTGTGTTCTGCCTGGTCTTCTGAGGACTCCCTTTGGAACCCTGTCTCGGCCAGATAGGCCACAGGGGCTGAGGTCTCCCCATTGCTTCCTCTCTGCGTCCTTAGGCCCTGGAACTGGACAGCAACAACGAGAAGGGCCTTTTCCGCCGCGGAGAGGCCCACCTGGCGGTGAATGACTTTGACTTGGCACGGGCCGACTTCCAGAAGGTCCTGCAGCTCTACCCCAGCAACAAAGCCGCCAAGGCCCAGCTGGCTATCTGCCAGCAGCGGATCCGCAAGCAGCTCGCGCGGGAGAAGAAGCTCTACGCCAACATGTTCGAGAGGCTGGCCGAGGAGGAGAGCAAGGTAAGGCTCGGGACAGGGAATGGTGGGGACAGACCAAGAAAAAGGTGCTGCCTTGTCCCTGCGCCTGACCCAGCTGTTGTCGCTTTTCGCCTCTGGTTGTGCATGCCACTCCTGGACACCAGACGCTGCCCTTGGCCCTGGAGCAATAACACGTACGTCTCCTTGGCAAAAACCCCTGTGAGGGCCACAGGTCCTCTGTGATCAGGGCTAAAAACCCCCTCGCGAACCCTAGATGTCAGGAGTTGGGTTGTGCCTCCCAAACTCCGCTCTCCGTTCCTTTTTAAAATCTTAAAAGCCTGTGTTTAAATAGGCAATATAGTGAAAAACCAATGATGTGTTGTATGGTGACTAACATAACATAATAAAATAAAAATAATAAATAAATAAATAGGCAATATAATTATATCGTTCCAGTGAAGCCGCACAAAACAGTATGTAATAAAGAGCCTCTCTCCCACCACACAGAAGCAATTGGATATGACTAGTGTTTAGATGGTTCCACTAAATTACATACATGCACAAGTAGACCGTTTTCTTCCTCTTCCCTAATAAAAGGCACCACGTTCTACTGGTTTTTTGTACATCATGCTTTCTTCGTATATCATCCCTGCAAGTACAACGTAAAAAAAATAGCTTTCACGTTCTTCACTGTGCTGGTGTTCCATCGTAGGCGTATATCCTACCGCTTTTCCTAGTCCCTGTTGAAGTCTTCCAGTGTTCAAAACCAGCACTGTTGAATAGAAACAATGCAAATTGTACAGTGATTTTCAGTTTTCTAAGTAGCCATGCTAAGAAAAGTGAACAGAAACAGGTGAGATTAATTTCAATATTTAGTTGACCTAAGGTGTCTAAATACTGCAACATGTAATGTTTGTTTTTGTTTTTTTTTAAATGAGATGATGCATTATCTTTTTTTTTTTTTTTAAGATTTATTTGAGAGAGAGAGAATGAGAGAGAGAGAGCACATGAGAGGGGGGAGGGTCAGAGGGAGAAGCAGACTCCCTGCCGAGCAGGGAGCCCAATGCGGGACTCGATCCCGGGACTCCATCCCGGGACTCCAGGATCATGACCTGAGCCGAAGGCAGACGCTTAACCACCTGAGCCACCCAGGTGCCCATATGTAATGTTTTTAAGTTGCATTTATTTTTCAGACTAAGTCAGTCTTCAGAAATCCACTGTATTATTTTGTACTTAAAATCTCATCAGCTTGACCTAGTTGTAAAGTGGCCAGGAGGCACACGTGGTAGTCACTACTGTGTTAGATGAGTGCAGTTCTAAGTAGTACTGCACGAAGTGATCTCGTAAACGTGTACTTGTGTGTGTGTGTATTTCAGGCACACCCAGAGAGAGAGTTGGCTGTGCCGGTGTAATTCTGTTAGAAGCTGGCGTGTATCTCTCTTGTACTTGGGCGGATGAGTGTTTGCGGTACAGAGCTGACATGGTGTCAGTGTGGTCGGGGGATATAGCTAGTCCCCGCCCCAGCTCAGTGCAGGCAAGTGGGCATGGGGACATGGAGTGAAAGTCGCTTGGCTCATCAGAGACCTGGGCCAGATAAGCACTGGAACTCATCCCCTTCCTCTCCTCCTCTCTCCCAGGCCAAGGCAGCAATGGCTGCGGGAGACCATCCTGCGGACACAGAGATGAAAGATGAGCAGAAGAATGATGTGGCAGGGAGCCAGCCTCAGGTGGAGACAGAAGCGTAGAGTCTGCTGAGCCCTACTCCTGTGGCTGCCTGCCTCCCCTGCTCCCTCCCCTCCTCCGCCCTGTTAGTTTTGTAAAAACCGAAGATTTTGAGTGAATTAGACCTTTATTTTTCTACCTGGTTAGATGGTGGCTTTGGGGGAAGGGAGAAAGGAGTAGGCTGGGGATCGTTCTAGGTGGTGTCACCCCCTCTCCCCTTCCCCCTTCCCCCGTTACATGTGAATGAACGTCCATCCACACGCACACTCATCGGAACGTTAATTTATTTTGCTTCTTCTGTTCGCTATGTCCATTTTTCAAATGGTAGAAGGGAGTGAGTGGTAGGGATGCTACACGGGGTCTGATGTGAAACCAGGGTGGAGAGGGGGACTCCTGGGCAGCCATTTTCCTCGTCCTTCCCTCCTCCGGGTCCATTCCCCAACATGTGGCCTCCATGTGGGTGCTAGGGGCGTGGGACAAACCACTGCTGTGCCCGTTCCTGCTCTTTGTTCCCATCCTCACCCCAGATGGTATGGCTGAGATGTCTTCTGGTGTCCTGATGACCACCTCCTGCCCCCCAACCCCCCACCAGTATTTCCTTTTGGATCAGTTTCGCTTCTCAGCCAGGTCATGTCCCCAACCCCCTCAGCCTCTTCTCTGCACGTTGCTGAAGGTCCGGGCTTACCTCAAGTTCTGTGCTTGAGCAATAAAGTGGAAATAAAACCTGGGTGTCGGGCAACCCTTTTCTGTTTGGCCTCAAAGGGTGGGCCTGGTGGCTACACTTGGGGGGCAAAGCTGAGGGAGCGTCCTCCCCTCCCCCCCAGTCCTGCTTGGGGTGCGGCAGCTGATGAAGCCTTCCGTGAGCACGGTGCCAGCATGCAGGGCCTCCCCCTGGGTGCCACACAGACCACAGCTGGGCAATGCCTTCAGCCTCCCATAGGTGCCCAGCACCCCTGGCCCACAGCTGGGCGGGTTTTCATATTTCTGTTTAGGAGGAGGCAAATACAAACACGTACTGGCACCGCTTTTGTGTCTTTGGGTTAGGTTGATCTGCTGCCTAACCGATCCAGGAGAGGCGAGTAATCTAGCCAAATCTAGCTTTCTTGGTTTCTTCTCGGTAAAAATCCCTGTTAGCAACCCTGCCGTCAGACACCTCTTACACAGTGAAGGTACGGAAGAACCGCCGGCAAGCCAGGGTACTCGGGCGCTCACGTAGGCCTGCTTTCCAGCTTGCCTTAGTAGGAAAGAGCTTGTACTTTTTTCTATTTGTTGACCTTTGGCTCCTATAGCATTTCAGGGCCCTGGGAGAAGCCAAGGGGTGCAAGTCTCCTTTGTCTTGTCCAGATGGTCATGGCTGCAGGCTGGAGCCTCTCTCTCTGCCCTCAGCCCTCCTCCTGTGTGAGCTGTCCTTTCTGCGAGGTGGTAGAGGTAGTCTGCCTACCCACGTGCCTGTAACTGTTTCGGAAGAAATGTCTCCATGCTTTTACTGAGGAAGACTAATTTGTGTGAAAATTTCATCAAGTCCTATAGCATGGCTGGTGCCATGAGCCAGAACTAAAATTTGGTTCAGTCTTCCAGTGCCCACTGTACTGTACTGTGAAGATGTTTTATTTAAGTGGCCAGAAGTCTTGAGGATTAAAAACAGAGGTGTCACTCTGCTCTGGACCATGCTCAAGTTCATAGCCTCGTCAGTTGCACATTTCCTCACCAACACTCAAAATCCTCCCGGGTGGAGAGAATGTGCTTAGAAAACCAGTAGCAACCAATACTGCTAGCTGTTACTGCAGATTTTGAAATTTTAAGATCAGGTTTATCTTGTCCTAGTGCTGATCCTCACATCAAGTTCTATAAATTTGATCTCCCAGGTCTTTCCCATCTCCGTTCTTCCCCAACATCACCATGCACTGCCCGCTGGGTCTCCTGTCCAACTGCTTAAAACCCTATCAGTGACTTCCTATCCCACGTAGAAGATTAGGACCTATATTGAGGTCCACAGAACCCTGCGAGGCCTGGCCTTGCCTGCCTTACACCAGCAGCAGAGCACTTGACTCCTTCACTCAAACCAGCCACACCACCATAAAACGCGGGAACTGTGCATGTCATTTCACTTAAAAGAGTGAAATCTCCCATCTTCCTGTCTACTGTGTTTCTTCCATTCCCTTTCCAAATGCAGAACATCTCAGACCCTTATTACCAGAAGGCAAAATGAAAAGGGGTTAAGGGCAGTGCTGAGTAAAGCCAAAGTAAAGAGATCCTACGTAAGAGAATTTGTCCTCTTTCTGGAAATCATTATGGCTACTCTCTGGCTGTAGTTCCCCAGCTGCTTGCCAACCTCCGATAACTTGAATGCACCACCCATTGTCCTCAATTATAAAATCTAAGGATGGTAGTAAAACCTCGTTTAGCATGTAATGAATAACACTAAATATACCAATTTGGGAGGCAAAAGTAAGAATGAAAGATTCACAAAGTGGTTCGGAGGAGGGACGATCAAGGAAAAAACGCCTTCAAGAACTTCCAGACTTCTCTGGCTAGGAGAGAGGACTGGTCCTATCCTGTGCCCCTCCCCCAAGGCTATAGGTTCCAACTGTCAGCAATGCTTCACACATAAAATTGTTGTTTTGTATTTTTCTTTTTTATTGAGGTGGAATTCCCACAACAGAAAACTAACCATTTTAATGTGGACAATGCAGTGGTATTTAGTCCAATTAACGTTGATGTACGACCACCACCTCTATCTAGTTCTGAAACATTTTCATCATCCTTTGTTTCCTCATGTTTGGACTCCAGAGGCAGTGAAGGACTATTCTTCATCCTTCAGTTAATAGCCAGTAGAGTATGACAGACAACAATCCTGAGGCGCCTGGCTGGCTCAGTTGGTAGAGCATCCAACTTTTGATCTCAGGGTTGTGAGTTCAGCCCCATGTTGGGTGTAGAGATTACTTAAAATCTTTTAAAACAAAACAAAACCAGATAACAACCTTGACAGGCTCTGGGATCAAAGCTTCCCAGAGTGGGTGATCCTTTGTGACATAGCCAAATGTGTGAGGAAGCGGGTGGGACTCAGAAGGAGAGCTCTGAATAACAGCATTTCACTCAGGGCAGGGCTGCCCACACTGTTGTTCTGTCTAATTTCTGGGACAAGTAAGTCTGAGAAAGAGGTTTCTGTACTTGAGGACTTCTTAGGACCTTCAGTATGCTAAGGTACACTGTAGATTAGAGAGGGAAAGGGAATGAGGAAGTCTCAAACTGACCCTATTAGGAAGCCCTAGGCCCTGCCCCCAGGATGGTGAGTGGCTCTGGGCCTCAGGTGTAGAAAGAGTTTTAAAGGTCCTGATTCTTACCTGGCCATCCTAGGCAGACAGAACTTGGACCCCTCTGTCTACTTGGAGGAAATGGACAAAGAATCTCCCTGGAAATTCTGCCCACTTAACGCCCGCCCCCCCCCCCCCCACCCCCCCACCATAGCAGGTTTCAAATGAAGCTGTCGTTTGGCTGGTTGGTAAAGAATATACCACCCACACAACTGTATCCGTGTCATCTAACCAGGAAGACGGCCTGGTGAGGCAGTTCTGGGGAGTTAGCCCACACCCATGCTCAAAGAGTGCTTGGCTTAAAAAAGACGAGCTCTAGAGATGGTGTCAGTGGAGACCCACCATCTACCCCATTAGAAAGGGCCAAGAACAGGGGCGTTCCTTGTGGAGCCAGGGATCTGTCCACATGGCTCTGCCACTTACTAAGAATGCAACACACAATGCAGTTAAAGTAATTGATGCAAGGTGGGGAGAGTAGAAAGATTTGATTCATGTCATATTTCTTGAAGACCTATCTTACCTCCCTTTCTAAATTTATTTGGTTCTCTTGACAAAAGCCAAAAGGCATGGTATCCATAATGTCATCATAATGACAGGACCTACAGGACAAACATTAACAGGCAACCCCTGGCATAGAAGGGTCAAGAACAAGAAACACAACCGTTGAAGAAGATAAAACTAAGGCACTGTGAAATGCTGGGCCAGGGTATGATTTCAGAGAACTGGGTTAGACCAGGGCACTTGGTGGCAGAAGCCTGGTGATCCTCATCTATTTTGTCCTGGGTTATTTATGAATTTACTTATTTATTTATTTTACAGTTTCATTCAAAAGGTTGGAAAAAGAGAAAACAATGGAGAAATAACAGTGAAAAGAAACATAATTCAAAACTTTTTAACTTTACGTTTAGAGGTAAACATTTTAAATTGGCTTTTGCTTTTCTGTCCCGTAAAACCTACGATGAAGCTTAAGGTGTGAGCTAGAATGAGAGAACAAAGATGTGGTAGAGCAGGATGAGGTTGTATGCAACCCCTCCATAATGAGGTCATGTATTTAAAGCACCAGGTACACCTGTATGACACTAGAGCCTTTGAATGGACCTGGCCAAGCCCACAGTATACCACCAAAAACAAAAACTTTAGTATCTGCAGTCCCCAGTATTTGTCTGGACTGCCTCCTGTTTACTGTTCTGTTTGCTGTTCCTTGTTCTCATCTTATCTGGCTGTCAGATCCATTGTGACCTCTGGGACAAAATGTGCCATCCCCCTCCCACACCCCCAGGCAAAAAGGTCCTGCCCTCAGTGCCTTCTCCCACTTTGTTCAGATATAGAAAGCGAGACCATCTCCTATCCAACCTCCCCAGGTGAGGTGGATATCCTTATTTTCACAATGTCGACTCCTGAAAGATCAGTGCATAAACTGGTGTGGACCTGCAGACCTAAACTTTAAAATATTGAACACCTGCAGAATTTTACAAATATTAGACTTCTGACGCCCTGATTGATGAGGCACCCTGAAGAAAGACTGGACTGATTTAACATGAAAAGTTTCCCTAAGAGGCCAACCATGATGGTGACGTCCCATTTACACTACAGAGTAAGGCCACTAAGGCAAGGAGGCAAGAGCTTTTTATGGAGGGGAGGGCACAGGGCAGAGCAGATCCAAAATTTCCACAACCCTGATTTCTAGCCTGAGGACTTTCCTAGGAACTATGGCATAAATGGTAGAAAGGAGCTGGGGCTTTTGGATCAAACGCTCTTGGTTTGTGTCCCATCTCTACAACTTTGTTTTGTTACTTAATCTTGCTGAACCTGTTTTTCTCATCCAAAAACCGGGATAATACAAGCTCTTAGGGTTGTTGTGCTGATTACATGAAACAATATATATATGAAACGTGCTTCGCTGCAAGTGGTTTTCAAACTACTGACCACAAAAGCATACACGCACCATTTAAAAATTATTTTTCACATAAGTCAGTATATAAAATATACATATTTAAATATACACAATTGAAACAAAGGTTTCACAGAAAGAATATTTACTACTCGAGAGTCACTTGGTATTTTCTATTTATTCTATTTTGTTTTTCTAAATGCCGGTTCAATTCACTACATTGTTTTCAGGACTCCTAACGGGTAACTATATAATTTTTTAAAAAAACAAAAAAACACTGTTGGAAACCATACAGTTGTCCGTAATTACGATTATTATATTCTCTGGTTTAGCCTGATGGCTGGGAATCTTCGTCGCTAGGGCAACAAAGGGAAGAGGTCAAGGTTATTAGGTCAAGCCCTGGAGAGCTCGTTGCCTGGGGAACAGATCGCCCCCCCCCCCCCGCCCCGCCCCGCCCCGCCCCGCCCCGGGTCAGGGTTGGTCTACCCCCTGCTCCCTGGAGCTCTGGAGGAAAGGAGTGGCCCAGGCCCCTATCACTCACGTCGGTAGCTCGGTAAGCCCGCCCCCACGCCCAGAGAGCTCGGAAGACCCACCTCCTCTTTAGGATCAAGCGACGAAGGCCGCGATTGGAGGCTCAGGCGGTGACGTAACTTTCCGCTTTGGCTGGCCTTCCGCTCGGGCGGCTCTCGGGGAACATTTAGCGGCGCTCCCCGGTCCCTCGGCCCTTGCAAGTGCGATGAGGTCGGTTAGCTACGTGCAGCGCGTGGCCCTGGAATTTAGTGGGAGCCTCTTCCCGCACGCGATCTGCCTCGGGGACGTTGACAACGACACGGTCAGTGCATGCGCACTGCGAGAGACGCGGCCCGGCTCTGCGGCTCTGCTCAGGGTGGGGCGGGGCCAGGGAAGTGGAGAAGCCGCCCGCGGCGTGCGGCGTGCGCGTCGCGCCTGCGCGGTGGGGCTGGTGCGGTGGCCTACGGGAGAACTTGCGGGTAGCTTCTGTTCCCGGACGTCGGGACCGAATTCTGGTGTTCTTTTAGGGGCATAGATAACTGACCCTTTGCCTAAGTCAGTAACTTGTTCACACTGGGTGCCTGGTAAACTGGTGGCCAGATCTCCGGTTCATTGCTTCTGTCGTGATGCCTTCTCCAGGGGCAGCAGCTCTCAAATCATTTTACCTTTCGAAGTCTCAAAATAAGCTTACAGCGCGCCTTTGCTGCTATGACACATGCCCCTTAAGCGGGAATACACTGCTGTACTTTTCTGCCTCTACCCCAGTCTTGCAGGGTTTCTATAGTGCCTGCCCCATAGGGTCTGGCAACTTGAAAGCGTTACACCTTGGTTGAATTACAAAAACAGTTTACATCTACCGTTTCATCTCTCCCCAGTCGTTCTTTTTTTCGTTGTTTAAATGAGTTAATACAGGTAAAGCAGGCAGAACTATGCCTGGCAACACAGCTAACGCTGAGTGTTAGTGTTGTTAGTATTTGCGTTTATTTTTCCGCAAATATTTATTCAACTGCCCATCGTGCGCCAAGGACTGTGCCAATTCTGGGAATTCCAAAATGAACAAGACAGCCACAGCCCTCAGGTAGTTCATAGTCAGGTGGGGTGATAGTCACAAGAATAACAAAATATGCATTGATTAAAATATGTAAAGAGTTTTGGGGTGGAGCCTCAAAGTGGATGGGGGCTGTTCCTGGTGTGAGACACTCTTTTAACAGACTGCATGTTTTCATTCGTTATTTCATATTTTTAATGCAAAGCACCTTATTGCCATCCTCTCCTACCCTCTCCCCCGTCTCCCCCATCTCCATATTCTGCCTCCTTACTTATTCTCACCTCCCTAACCGTTCTGTGCTCTCTTCTCTGGAAAAAAACAAGGGCTAAAACATGCCCCCTCTCCCCCACGCCCGCCCTCTCCCCCAGCCTCCTTTGTGCTGGGATAGAGAAGATATTTTATGAGGCCTCTTTTGGCTGTCCTCCGTGGAGGGAGGAAGGAGTTATTCTCATAAATTTGTATTGTTTTCTGGGCTTTCACATTTCTTCATATGCCAAGCATTACAATTTTATGAGAAAATCAAGAGAGGCATTTTCAAATAGTAAATTAACAGTGACTTTAGGTGTGCATTCTTTTCTGTGTTATCTGATTGTCTTCTTTGTTTAAAAGGGAAAAGTACATGCCTTTTTTCATAGCTTCACAGCATCAGCTTTTTTGGAAATTGAACTTTTCTAAGTGGATTGCAGTAATACACTCAGTTCTGCAATATTAGATATATTGTACTACCTTTTTTTTTTTTTTTTAATCTGAGTTGTAAGCTTCATAAGGATAGGAAATTTTTCTCTGTTTTTTCACTGCTGTATTACCAACACTTAGTGCCTGGCACATAGTAGGCACTAATCAAATGTTTGTTGAGTAAATGAAGACAGTTATGGAAAGCAAATGTGATTATGTCTCTGAAAGCAGTTTGAAGGGCTTTGCCTGTTACTGATAAATATAGCTGAAAGAAGGGCAAGTAGTTGAGATAGTTGCCTAGTGATTATGTGTGGTACATTAAGCCTGCATGAGAGTGGATAGAAATTCTGTTATTATAAGGTTCCCCAGGCAAGCATTTGGAGATTTGGGGCAGGAAAAAGACTTATTTCATCCTAATAAATCAGTAGCCTAAAGTTCTTTGAAGCTAATTTACTTCCTGGTAAGTTGGGGGGAGGAGAAGGCAGAAATAGAATGCACACCCTCTTGGACTGCCCACAAAAAGCCTGGCTACACCAGGGGGAAGTCTCTAGAAGGCTGTAGCAGATAAAGACCTCACCTCCTCTCTCCTTGAGTATTTCTGGTGATGGTACTCTCCAGCTGGGGTGCTTTAGTGTCAGTGAGTGACCTCCAGAGGCCAGAGCCAGGATCAGACACAGAGAAGCAGGACTGTTGGGAAGTTACAGCGGCGGGAAAGCAGATGGGCCATTTTGGTAATGTCCCCTTCCAGGAGACCAGCCATTACCTCATTGACATTGCCTGTCTTGCCTGTTGTTGCCTGGCTGGGTCAGATCTACTTGCATACCGTTTTATGATATTATTCCTGTGTCTGTGCCCTTGTTAAACAGTGAGCCTCAGCAGGGAGTCTGCGACATTTATCTTTGTACCCTCAACTCATTGTCTAGCTTTACCTGAAAAGTCAAGGGCTGACTGAGCATTCTTTTTCATTCTGATTTTTCTTTGTTCCTTAAAAAAATCTTTTTTGGGGGCGCCTGGGTGGCTCAGTCGTTAAGCGTCTGCCTTCGGCTCAGGTTATGATCCCGGGGTCCGGGGAAGCCTCCTTCTCCCTCTCTCGCTCCTGCTCCCCCTGCTTGTGTTCCCTCTCTCGCTGTGTCTCTCTCTGCCAAATAAATAAATAAAAGATTTTATTTATTTATTTGAGAGAGAGAGTGAGCATAAGCTGGGGGGGGGGGGCGGTGGGCAGAGGGAGAGGTAGACTCCCCGCCGAGCAGGGAGCCAGATGTGGGGCTCGATCCCAGGACCCGCCCCCCGCATCATGACCTGAGCCGAAGGCAGACGCTTAACAGACTGAGCCACCCAGGCACCCCCAAAAAATCTTTTTTGTTATTAGCCTATTAAGTAAACCTTTATTGAGGGCCTGCTATGGACTATGGCATTTGCTGAATGAATGTATTAAAAAGAATGGATTGTATGAAAGATTCTAGGGTCCCTAGCTTTGGAGGCCTTTAACTAGAGGCTGAAAACCACCTGGTGTTAGTGCTCGCGCTATGCCAGTCACTGTTTTAAAGGCCTTGTGCTGTTAGCTCAATTTCACAACAACCTTATGTGGCAGATACCCTTATGATCTTTGTTTTATAGATGAGAAAATTTAAGCATAGGGAGCTGGATTCAAATCCAGGTAGTCGCACTGAGCCTCTGGGCCATGCAGCTGCTCTCCTGTGTCTGTCCAAATCCTCTGGGGCAGACGTAATGGAGACATCAGGTGGAGAGATGTTAACGTAAAAAACACTTACTTTATCCTTCTGTCATCTAATATTCCACCAGAAACTCCCATAACTATTTAAAAAAATAAATTGAAGATTCAAATCAAGTAAATCATTATTAATAAATCCCAGTTCATTTTTAACTTTTCCTTACTGTTGATCTGTTATGTCTTTGTTGCCTTTAGAATTAAAGCTCTTGGGACGCCTGGGTGGCTCAGTCGTTAAGCGTCTGCCTTCAGCTCAGGTCATGATCCCAGGGTCCTGGGATCGAGCCCCGCGTCGGGCTCCCTGCTCCTCAGGAAGCCTGCTTCTCCCTCTCCCACTCCCCCTGCTTGTTTTTCCCTCTCTCGCTGTGTCTCTCTCTATCAAATAAATAAATAAAATCTTAAAAAACAAAACAAAACAAAAAGAATTAAAGCTCTTGAGAATGTAATATTCACTCTGTTTTGAGAATAGGAAGGAGGTGTTGGCTGGCTCCGCCCCCCAAGGGGAAATCAGGAAGCTACTTGTGGAAAAGGGGTTTGGTGCTACCTTGTTACCACTGCTAGCCCCTGGAAAGGTAGCCGGCCTTTGGGGAACCACTGGGCCAGATACAAATAATGAAGAGGTTTCGCACAGGGCGCCCCCTCCTGAAAGCTCGGCCACCACTTGAGGGCGCCAGAGGCCCAGAGCTTGGAGGCTGATGCCTGCAACCCCCTTCATGCTGTCCCCTGCAGCACCTCCATCCCGTGTGTTCACTCATACACACCGTGATCAAAAGGTCTTGCTGGAGAGATGAGGACCCCCAGAGCTGACCTTGTCTTTTCATTTGGCCCTTGATTAAATACACAATCTGTTTATAATTTTCCAAAAGTTAAATATTTTGGGTTGTTTTCAAAACATGTCCCATTGACAATGGACAGATTGGGAAGAGCTGAAGTCAGGCATGCAGGCCATGGAGCTGTTCCCTTGTCAGACTTTTCTGGGAAGGGTCATAGATTTCTTTCTCTCTTTTTTTTTTTTAAGATTTTTTTTTTAATTTATTTGAGAGAGAGAGAGTACAAGATGGGGAGAGAGGCAGAGGGAGAAGCAGACTCCCTGCCGAGCAAGGAGCCCGATGTGGGACTCAATCCCAGGACCTGGGATCATGACCTGAGCCAAAGGCAGACGCTTAGCCGACTGAGGAACCCAGGTGCCCCGGGTTGTAGATTTCTGTATTGCCCCATTCTGCTAACCGCCACCCCCCCACACACACACACACACCCCTACAGGGAAATAAAGAAACTCTGGGAAACTATGGCACTGTTAGTTGCAAAAGATTTTTTTTTTTTTTTTTTTTACTAAAGTTGATGAAGATACAAGTTGAGGTCTTGTGATGTCCCCAGGAGGGACCCCATAGAGAAAAGCTTGAGGTGGTTCCATAAGATCCCATCCTGACTAACCCTGTCTTCTCTCCCCATTCGAAGTTAAATGAACTGGTGGTGGGGGACACCAGCGGGAAGCTGTTCGTATATAAGAATGATGACAGCCGGCCGTGGCTCACCTGTTCCTGCCAGGGCATGGTCAGTGTTCAACTCCCTGGGGCTCGAGGGGCGGAGGGATCCTTCCTGTGCAGGGACTGTCAAGGCTCAGCTGCACAGGAGCCCGCCGGTATGTCTCAGTTCACCAGCTCCTCAGACCAGCTGCTGTTTCAGTCTTCATTTGATTCAGGGAGGGGAGCCGCCAGGCAGCGCGCTCCCAGCTGGTGGGCTGTTTTTTATTTTCTGTTGTGGAGTGGCTCCCTTAATACTTTAAAAGCTGCCGAGGTCATCTGATCTTATAAAGTATAGTAGAAAATGGGGGTAACACTTTGAAGAAGTCTAGAAATAGATAAACTGGCTATACTAGATATGAGACTTTTGTTCAGCCCAGACCGTCTTAACTACTTTAGGTCTTCCTGTTGGTGTCTGGGTAAACCAGACCCATAGTGCAAGGACTCCATGAGCGTGAACTATCAGTGTAGGTCACATGGCACAAGTTTTCAGCGAACGATGGTTAGTTAGCGAACCGTCTCCTTGCTTCATGGAGTTTAAGGAGTACTGGTCTCCCTCAGTATGTCTCCCTTTTCCTTTGCAGCTGACTTGCGTTGGAGTTGGAGATGTATGTAATAAAGGAAAGGTAAGAACCCTCGGGGACCTTGGGACTTTGGTAGAGCTCCAAGGCTTTACCTAGATTGATCCCCATCCCCTGGTGGAAACTTCTTCAGCCCTCTCACTTCTGTGCTTTAATAACGAAGCTCGTGCCCAAACGTCCCTCTCCAGTCCATCCCTCCCATGCCTCTGCCTCTCCCAGAACCTGGTGGTGGCGGTGAGTGCTGAAGGATGGTTTCACCTGTGTGACCTGACACCTGCCAAGGCCCTGGATGCTTCTGGGCACCACGAGAGCCTAACGGGAGAGGAGCAGCATCCAGTGTTTAAGCAGCACATCCCTGCCAACACCAAGGTCATGCTGATCAGCGACATCGGTGGGCATGGCTGTCTCTGCAAGCAGCCGGGGGGGATAGGAGTCAATGTGTAGTAGAGCCGCTCTCAAGGGATTCAGGGAGGTAGTTAGCGTTCACGTGTGCAATTATTATGCATTTTATGTTGAGTTACTGAGCCCCCATTATAAACTAGGTATCATTCTAGGCAGTGGGATTGCAGCAGTGAATAAAACAGACAAAAGTCACTGCCTTCTTGGACCTTTACTGGGAAGGGATGGAAAATAAACAGTGTAAAATGTTGTAAGATAATGAAGTCGTATATTAGAAGGTAGGACGTGCCATGGAGAAAAGAAACCACAGAAAGGGGCTAGCGAGTGTCAGGGCGGAGAAGTAGAGGTACCAATTCTAAATGGAGTGGTCAGGGAAGTCCTTGCTGGGAAGGTGACATTTGGTCGAACACTGAAGGTGTTAAGGGAGTGAGCCCCGCAGATACAGGGCTTGACGTTTTGGCCCGAAGCTGTCTTGAAGGTGGTGGTAGGTACGTGGCATGAGTCAGGACACTCGAGTTGGGTATCTGAGAGGAGCAGCAGGAGGGAAGAGGTGACAGGACCTGCAGAGCAGACCCAAAGTGCGTGAGGGTTTACTTCGGGTGTGAAGTTGTGGAGGGTAAAAGCGCCAGTAACAGTGATATTAGTGGAGGGACAGGGAGGACATATGTGAAGGATTCAAGCTCGTGACTACACATTTGGCTCCAGACGCATCTGACTTTCTGGATCCGCAGATGGAGATGGGTGTTGCGAGCTGGTGGTAGGTTACACAGACCGTGTGGTCCGGGCTTTCCGCTGGGAAGATCTGGGCGAGGGCAGTGAGCATCCGACGGGGCAGCTGGTGTCACTCAAGAAATGGACACTGGAGGGTCAGGTGAGAGGCTGAGTGTGGGGCTCAGGGGCCTCAGGGGGCAGGGAGGAGGCCCTCCTGGAGGGGGCTCCAGGGAGAAGAGTCGTGGGCCAGGGTTTAGGGTGGGAGGAAGGGAACATCTCCGTGTTGAGAGAAATCCAAAGAAGAGAGTTTCAAATCAGGGTCTTAGGGGCAAATGACTAACCATAGGCAGAGAGGAGGGAGCACTGGGTAAGAGTTAGGAGGGTGCAGGTGGTGTGATGTGCTCTGTGGCAGGGTGTGGACCCCATAGGACAGGTGCACAGTGGAGAGCAGGTGGGCTGTACGGAGAGAATGGCACCGGGCAGGAGCCCCGTGAACTCACATTCTTCCTCCTGCTGCTGCCCTTGAACCCCGGGGCACGGTTCCCAGGGCCCCTGCCCCATGCTCTCCCCTGTTCTCTGCAGGGTCCCATTTCCTTTTGTCCCCAGCCCTCTGTCAGCCCCTGTTCCCTGGTGCAGGTAGACAGTCTCTCAGTGACTCCGGGGCCCCTGGGTGTGCCAGAACTGATGGTATCTCAGCCGGGCTGTGCGTACGCCATTCTGCTGTGTACCTGGAACAAGGACACCGGGCCGCCCCCTACCTCAGAGGGAGCTCCGGAGGGCAGTAGGTAAGGGAGCAGGCCTGTGGACGGCGTGGGGTGCATGGAATCCAGATGGGTGCATGGAACTCCAGAAGTGTCTGTAGTTGACAGAGCTGCTTCAGCCGGATCCCGGCACAGTACCTTTGCCCCACTAAGGAAGATTATTTGGGGACCCAGGGTATCCTGGGCTTTAACCTTATAACACCTGGAGGAGATTCCAAGATTCTAACTTGGCAGCTCTGTCACTCTCCTTTCTACTTGCCACATGGGCCAGACAGGCTCAGCAATCGGTTTCCAGGCTGATTCACATCCTGGGAGCTCATACAGAGATTGGGGCCACAAAAGTCCTGGAGAACTAGGCTCCCTTGATCCCCACTTAGTACCCCCCAATGCCCCACACAGGGAGGCCCTAGCTGCCCGAGATGTCATGTTGCACCAGACTTCCGGCCGCATCCACAACAAGAACGTCTCCACCCACCTCATTGGCAACATCAAACGAGGTGAAGGTGGGCTGGGGGTGCAAGAGGGAGCCGGGGAGGGGGTAAGCACCAGTCCTGGGAGAGCGGAGGTTGCAGGGCCTTCCCTTCCTCCCCGCCTTGGACCGCCCCTCACGCTGTACGCTCTGACCTTGCCCTGCCCTTCACGTTTTCTTCTTCCGGTCCTTCTGTTGCACCCGCAGGCCACAACGCTGAGAGGGGTGGCTCTGGCCTCTTTGCCCTCTGCACCCTGGATGGTGAGTTTCTGCGGGGGTCGGGGGCTGTGTGCCTGTGGAGTCCGCTCAGGGGTCCTGTCCCGCCCACCCTGGCCTGCCTGTCCCCCCCACAGGGACACTGAAGCTTATGGAGGAAGCAGACAAGCTGTTGTGGTCAGTGCAGGTGGATCACCAGCTCTTCGCCCTGGAGAAGCTGGATGTCACGGTGAGAGGAACATTCTTACCTTCTTGACGTGGGGAGCTGAGATTTAAGTGAGACATTCTCCTTTCACGATTCCCTCTCCACCTTTCTCTCCGTCTCTTCGGACGGACTCTAACTGCGTCTCAGGTGTGTCTGTTTCTCTGTGCTCCTCCGTGCTCAGCACTGTCCCCTTCTCGGCAGCACGTGGCCAGCACCCTGTGGCAGCAGTAATGGCTCCAACGAGAAATGAGTTGTTAGGGTCCAGAAGTGAGTTCCTCGCCCCAACTCCAGATGTACGTTCTGTCACTGTGTTCTCATCTGTCTACGAGCCTCTCTATGCTAAGGCCGCGGCCCCCGAGTCTGCAGATGGGGCCAGGCTTTGCCGCACCATTGTGCACGCGGGATGGTTTAGGAGAAGAGGCCCGAGGCTTTAAAGCCGGAGAACAGGCCTGGGTTGAGCCTGACTCTGCGCCGCCTCCCTGCCCTGCTGAGTGACCGCGCGTAAGCGACTTCGCTTCCGTAAGCTGGAGTGTCCTCCCTGGGAGGCTGGGAATACCGTTGCCCACTTCATGGGCTGTGTTGCCACAGATGCGCGGAGGGAGTTCAGCAAGAAACTTAGGCTCGTTTTCTTTCCCAGCTGGCTGTTTGTCACACGGGGCCAGATGCGCTGCTCCTTCATCTTTCATCCAGCCCCCATCTCGAGGGCTCTTTGTGCAACATCTGCTGGCCACCCTTGCAGCCTGGTCTCCGGCCTTTTTCAGGGCAATGGGCGTGAGGAGGTGGTGGCCTGTGCCTGGGATGGACAGACATACATCATTGATCACAACCGCACCGTCGTCCGCTTCCAAGTGGACGAGAACATCCGAGCCTTCTGTGCAGGTGGGACTCCGGCCCGCGGCCCCTCTCTACCCATCGTTTGTCTGCCTCTCATGTCCACTCTCCGCGTCCCCTAACATGAGGCTTCATAAACAAACGAGCTCTTCAGCACTTGTGTTAGAGGGTGATGGGGGTTCTAAGTTGCCATCTGTACAGTTTTTTTGTTTTTTGGGTTTTTTTTAAGACTTTATTTATTTGAGGGTGACGGCAGAAAGCACAAGCAAGGGGAGGGGCAGACAGAGAAGCAGGCTTCCCGCCAAGAAGGGAGCCCAATGCGGGGCTCAATCCCAGGACCCTGGGATCATGACTGAAGCTGAAGGCAGATGCTTAACCGACTGAGCCACCCAAGCGCCCCTTACAGTTTTAAATAAGGAATAAAAGAGAGTGACAGGCCCATCTCTGGATATCTTCAAGAATGGGCTGAGTTTGGAGTGCCTGGGTGGCTCAGTCGGTTAAGTGTCTGCCTTCGGCTCAGGTCATGATCCCAGGGTCCTGGGGTCAAGCCCCATGTCAGGCTCCCTGCTCAGTGGGGAGCCTGCTTCTCCTGCCTGCCACTCCCCCACTCATTCCCTCTCTCTCTCTTTCTATCTCTATCTCTCTCTGTCAGATACATAAATAAAATCTTAAAAAAAAAAAAGACTAATTCAAAAAATAATAGGCTGAGTTCTTATCATCTCTCCGTCTGGGATGTGTGAAGACACTGGAAAGTTCTTTCCCATCCGAGCATGTCAGAACTCTGTGAGGAACATTCTCCCAGAGCATTCGCATTAGTTCCAAATCAGGAACTTGGAAAGCAGCACTGGCCCTTTCAGGGGACATGGGGATATCTTTGGTTGCTGAGATGCTAAGAATTGCACAGGGCTCTGGGGTACATTCTCCAATGTCCTGAAAGGTTAAAATGACTTTGAAGAAGGGATTGCCACCAAAGAGAAGCCCGAGTCTCTGATTGCGTTTTGCTAACCTACCACTTGGACTACCAAGACTACCCTTCATTCCTGCAGGGCTATCACTAAGATGGGAAAATCAACAGCTCTCAATTTTAGGGTGCTATTCTGCCTGGTGTTTTTCCATATGTGAAATGGGCCACGTATTTTACCTATTTTTCTGAGTTCCCACCACAGACGGAATAGAAAGAGGGCCTTCGGTTTTCTGCTTGACATCTGTGGGAAGGTGGAGACTGCTGACTGCAAGCCCGCATCGTATACTCTGGCCTTCCCCGCTGGGACTGGAACTCTCTGACCTCTGTCTTACCCCCCACACCCCTCAGGCCTCTATGCCTGCAAGGAGGGTCGCAACAGCCCCTGCCTCGTGTACGTCACGTTCAACCAGAAGATCTACGTATACTGGGAGGTGCAGCTTGAGCGGATGGAGTCGACCAATCTGCTGAAGCTGCTGGAGGCTGAGCCAGAGTTCCAGAGCCTCCTGCAGGAGCTGGGCATGGGTGAGTCCCAGGAGAACTTGCAGCTGGAGCAGCCCCGTGCCAGGCGCCCAACCTCTGACCCACCCCTTTCTTGCCCTCAGATCCTGACGATGTCCCAGCCGTCCGTGACCTGCTTCACCAGACCCTCTACCATCCAGACCAATCACCACAGAGCGCTCCTGCGAGCCTCCACATTCCCACCTAGCCGGACTTGCCTCTTAGCTGAAGAAGGAGCCTCCTGAACCACCCCCCGCCCCAGGTATCCATGGTGCTGGCAGAATAGGGAGCAAACATCACAGAGGAGCATGGAAGGATGGCGGCCACCCCAGGGGGGCTGTAAACTGTAGCCTTCATGGTCTTCTTGGTGAAAGAAGAGGCGAGTTGACCCTCTGTCCATTTCCTTGTGTACCTTACCCATCACATCGGCAGGATCATAGGGACCCCAACCTCATTCCACATCATCTGGGACCGCCCCCTCCCCAGAGCTCCCCACTTTCCTTATGTGGCAAACAGACTTGTTTGTGAGCAGGGGGCACAAATCTTATAAGGTGCTTGCTTGTAAAGAAAGCAGGCTTTGGGGCCAGTGGAGCAATGAGTTAAGGGGGCCCCCCCCCCCCATTCCGAGCTCCAGCTCCCTTGGCACAGCTCCAAGTCATTGGAATTAGTGATTATTGCAGAAATGGCCCACCGTTTTGCTTTTGAGGAGAGTCTTTCAGGACATTTTACACTCTGGTCTTAACTGTTCCCAGCAACCCTGAGATGATTTTCTTCAATTTAGCAAAGAAACAAACCGGGGCCTAGCACTTTCTCATTTTGCCATGTTTAAGTATCGTGCAGCTTTGTAGGCCTTGCTCCCATTTCCCCCCAGAACACTCCATCTGTGAGACAATGGACATTTAAAATCTGATGCAGGTTTAGAATCCAGACCACAATCAGAATTATATCTTGGGCCAAGTTTATCCCTTCTGCTCTCGATTCTGCACGCTCTAAGTCAGTGTTTTTTCACATTACAGGTTTCAATCCTTTGGTGGGTTGTGGTCAGCATTTTTTGGCTAAATGAAATAGGACAGAATAAAATGGAATGAAAAATATCAGAGCATATTGCTCACAGTATGGGGAAGTATTGTTTGTTGTGCGTGTGCATGTGTGTACTGAGTACAAGGTAAAATGCATTTCCTGCCATGAGTTGTGTTCAGGGGAGTTTGAAACCATTGTTCTCAATTATCTCGACCCAGCCGGATGGATCAACCTGGGGGAAGGTCCACATTCACACTGCCTTTCTTTAAGGAAGCCAGGGCAGAGTTATCAGTTCAGACTCTGATCAACATGGAGGAAGACCAGAGAAGGAGATTAGCATAGAGAAACAGGTGTTTATTCAAATGGAGAAGCAGCTGAGCTGAAGGCCTGCCCCTGGGTCCGGGGTCTGCAATTACAGAAGCAGCAAGAGGAGGAAGGGAAAAGGCAGGGCCAGGAAGGCAGAGGTGATGGGGCGAGGCAGGAGGGACGAGGGGATCCTTTTTTTTTTTTTTTTTTTTAAAGATTTTATTTATTTGAGAGAGAGCATGAGAAGGGGGAGGGTCGGGAGGGTCAGAGGGAGAAGCAGACTCCCTGCCAAGCAGGGAGCCCGATGCGGGACTCGATCCAGGGACTCCAGGATCATGACCTGAGCCGAAGGCAGTCGCTTAACCAACTGAGCCACCCAGGCGCCCGGGACGAGGGGATCCTTATTACACATGTGCTAGTGAGCCCCCTCCTCTTCTTCTGAGGGCAAGGAATGCAGCAGGGAGAGGCAAGACCAGAGGTCAGAGGGCAGCTGGGTGGTATCCTGCTTCTTCTCTGATCTACCCCGGACTCATGATTTCGTTTCCACTCCAAGGGCCCTAGTTTCCTAGCTGAGGTTAGTTAGACCACTCTCTTCCTCTACCCCTAATCCATGACCCGAGGGACTGAAACCAGCCAGAAAGACACTCAGGGGTCTGGCTTCTTAAGGTCTGGGTTCCTGTCTTCACAGTGAAGGTGAAAAGCCTCCTTGTCTTTCCACTTTGGCTCAGAGCCTGGCGGGGGCTAGAAAGCCACTGATTCCAAAATAAGACAAGCTCAAGCTCAGGAGGCCCTAGATGCGGGGAAGGGAGAAGGTGAGGGGAGGTGAGGAGTTCTAGAAATAAGAAAGAATACTGGTTAGGTGCAGTCTGAGTACCGAGCACCCTGACATCCTGTCCACCTTGTGGGGCCAGTTCCTGACAGCACTCCTCCAACACACCCCACCCCTCCCTGAAATTCAGGGTCCCACTGTGTAAAAAAACAAGTGGAGAAGAGCTGCCTGGAGAAATAGTAGAGGTCCATCCAAGGTCTTGCACAGGGTGATCACTGGCTTCAGATGTTGGCAACCCCCAAAAAGGTAACTAAGGAAGCTCCCAGCCTTGTGAGCCTGGCGTTCCTCTGCCAACTCACCTTCCCATTGCATTGGAGTGTTCGGTTGCCTGTTTCTTCCCCCACTCAACTGTGAGCAGTCGTGTGCAGAATCAGAAAGGTGGGCATCAGCAGGGACAGGGCCCCGGGTGGGTGAGGTGCGGCAGTCTAGTTGGCAAAGGTAACGAGCCCCAGAAGGCGAGGGGAGGGGCGTGGGAGTGAAGGCCACTGAGGGTGGGTGGGGTGGATGGCGGGGGACAGGTGAAGGACGGTAAAGGCTGCAGCCTTTGACTCAGGCCAGTTCCTACGACGCCACGCTTAACGTCCTTTTCCGCCATCCTGACTTGGAGGGGAACGGGAAGAGAGAAGCCAGGCCCCTGAGGTCACAGGCCCTCTGTCTGGAAGACTCCTGGAGGATTGGGCAGTGGCTGAGAAGCAGAGAGGAATGTGGCTGACTGAGGGACGGCAGGGTCAGGGTGGCAACAGGAAGGACAGACACAGTCGTCCCCAGCTACCTGGCTGTAGTAATGCCCCATTCCCCCCCATACGGCTCTTCCCCAAGGCAAGGTCCTTCCCCTGGGGACCGACTGGTTCAGCAGTCACTGGCCAGGCTCTTGGTACAGAGGCAGGAAGGGCAGCTCTGGGAAGGGGGCTCTCAGGCGCAGTACTCCACGCTCCAGGTCGATACAGCACTGTGGGGGAGGGGAGGGGACGGGGCACCTGTCTCAGCAGGGAGCCCCTCTCAGGCCCCTCCCACTTCCCACAGTCTCCCCCTACTCCTTGCTTTTGCCCCCGTTTCCATTCACCTGGAGCCCTGGGCTGGGGGGACAGTGGGACCTGGTTCTTATTTTTCACTTGTGGGCAAATAAGGAACCTCTAAGGAAGCGAAGGTGAAATCACGACATCTCCAGGTCTTTCTCATCAGAAGCTGAGCCACACTTCCACGCCTGTGCCTTTTACCTCCTTTTCCCAGCCCTTTGGGTCAGGCTCCAAGTGTGGGTCAAGCGCTAGCATCCTCCTTACCTTGAGAGAAAGCAGCGTCTGTAGCCCAAGGCAGAACTCGGGACTCTCAACATCTGCAGGAATCATTTGAAAACAGATGAGGCTGGAGGGGCCCCCAGTGGTCACGGTGCCCTCCTGTCAACGCTCGCTCCTTGTCTGCCCACCCCCTCCCCCAGGTCTGAGGATCTGGGCCCAGAGACTGGGGACACCCCAGCCAGGAGAGGAAGAAGAGGGCTGGGAATGGAGGGAGGACTCACCCACCACCTGAGCCGAGCAGGCCACCGTCTCCTGGCCCAGCTGAAGCTCCAGCTGCTCCACCTGGGTGGGGGGCCCAGGTGCTAGGCCCCCCCCCGGGGCTTTGAGGACCTTCCCTAACCTGTGTTTGGGAAGCAAGGGTTATGGCCACCCCAGCCCCAGCCCCTTAGGCAGCTGACACCCCTGCCCACACACTTGGGTTCTCATCCAATCCCTTGGCCCCACGTGGGGTCTAAATCCTTGTCTTTGCTATCAGAGCCCCCCCATCAAGTCTTTTTTTTAAAACTACAGCTTTCTCGATATATACTTGATAGACCACAAAAGTCACCCTTTTACAAATGCAGTGGGTTTTAGTAGATTCGTAGAGTTATGCAACTACTAGCACTATCTCATTTCAGAATATTTTCTGAATATTTTCCGCCATCCATTCCTTCGGGCCGCGCTCTTACCCCAGGCGGCTGAGGCATCCAGTGGAGATCTGGTTGTGGTGGGTGCCTGTGTCCACGGCCACCCGAAGCTCCTGGTCTCGGCACTGAGAAAGAGGGGCGTGGGGGACTCCGTGAGCCCCCAGGGGGAAGGGATCGGGCTTGGATCCTTCACCTTTCCCAGCCCTTGGATGTTTCCCTCTCTGAAAAGAGTGAAGGGAAAGAACCGAGTCTTTCAAAGTGATTTTTATGGCACTCATCCAACTGAGGCCAAACTGGCTCTTAGATGAAGGAATCAAAAAAGGAAGTAGAGCTCCCCGTGGTGAGTCCATACACTTGGGAACGCTTTGACCAGAAATGGAGATCTGTTCGTGGAGAGGAATTCTTGGGAGGCTGAGGGCCTAGTTTAGAGAGGTCTGGGTGAGGGATAGAGGAGCGAGTGAGAAGACCAGGCTGCCGGGAACTTCACATGTGGGTAAGCGACAGGCTCACCATAGAAACGACCGGTTCGCTTTCTTCTGGATATATACACACATTATGGGTGACGCTCAGATATCCCAAATGCATGCAATTTTCTCATTCCAGACATTTATTGAGCACCTACTGTGTGTGAGATTTGTGGCTGGAAGGCACAGGGGTGAATGCTGTGCTTGGGTGTATGGCACGTAACCCACATGCTAGAAAGTGTTAAGGTCTACGAAAGGATTGGCAGTGACGTGCCCTAGACGGGAGGGAGGAGAGGCTGTTTCCTCCTGGGAAAGTCAGGAAAGGCTCCAAGGAGGAGGTACCATTTGAGGCCTTAGGCTGTCACCTTGGAACACACGGGCTTTTTCTGGGGGGGGGGGGCGGTTGCAGGATGCCTACGTGCAGGCACCGTTCACGGACGGAGAAGGCACTGAAGAGTACTCACACGTTCGCATTCGAAGATTGTATTTGATAAAGGGAAGGAGGAATGACGATGACAGGTGGAACAGCACGGAGGGAAGATGGGTTGAGGCAGAGAGTAAAGCATGTACAGGATCCCAGTTTTTGGTCCAGGCTGGGGGGAGAGGTGCCTTTTCTCCCTCCCTCCTTCCCTCACCACCCAGGGGAGAAAGGAGGGTGGCTGAAGTGAGCCAGTCACAGGCAGGATTGTTCATGAAAGCCAGTGCCCTGGGGAGCCTCTCACCTTGCAGTTGACCAGAAGAGCCGGAATCTCTGTCTTGCTGGTCTTCCTCCTGCTCTCCTGGCCATGAATCAGGGCCTGCACCAGGGGAGACTCCCCCTGAAGCTGACTCTGGTTTCCCTCCACCAGGCGTCTTTGGATCACGCTGTGCGGCTGCTGGCTCCGTCACAAAGTAAAGAAGGCAGACAGGTCTAAACCCGAGTCTCCAGGCCACTCAGTTCTCCCACCTTAGTCATCCCACGATGGTCCCCAACCCCATCCCAGTCCTGCATCTCACGGGAGCAAGAAAGGGGCAGGAGCTTACCCAAGGATCCCAGAAGTCAGAGCATTATAGCAGAGTGAACCCCAGTATCACATCATGCCAGTTTGCTGGGATCCCAGGAGATTGCTCAGCAATGAAGAAATGGGAAGAGAACAGTCCATTCTAGGTCAGACTGACCTATGGGCCGACACGACCTCTCAGGGACTAGTATGCGTGGGGAGCTTTTATCTCTGGTCTAGAGCACATTATTTGTCCTTTTTTTTTTTTTTCTCTGTTTCCCCCTTTGGCCTCACCCTTCCATGGACTGCAGATGCCAGGGTTGATGATGTGATGAAAAAGAAATCAGTAACAACAACAGAAGACAAAAGAAGTCACGTCTTCAAAACTAGGAAGCCTGAACTCCCCCTCACCTGCAACCAGCTTCCCTCTGTCCGGTCACTTCACTTCCTAACTTCTGCCGGCTTTGCCTTCTCTATTTATTGAGTCCATCCCTGCTTTGTATCACTGGTTTTGTTCAAGCCTCAGCCCAGCTGGCCTGGGTCACCGGGCCGCCTCCCTCAGTTCCTAAGAACCTGCCTCCAGTACCCTTGCCTCTCAGATACATCTGCCTAAAGCCAGTGATGATCTAAAGCCCTCATGACTCAAAGTGGGGCCCTCAGATCGGTAGCTTGGAAGCCTGTTAAAAATGCAGAATCGAGACCTGCTGAATCAGAAGCTTCATTTTAACAAGATGCCCTGATGATTCGTGTGCATGTCAAAGTCTGAGAAGCACCAAAGTAAAACAAAACTCTGTTACTCCTGTTTAAAATCGATCCAAGCACAGCCGCCTCCCACCGCCTACGTGCTAAAGCCCGAACTTTTTAAGGTGATGCACAGCCCAGGTGACCTGGCCACTGCCTGGTCTTCAGCCTTGTCCCCCGCTCGGCACATCTGCCCCTGTGACCCCGCTTGTACTGCTTACCCCAGGCTGCTGTTCGCCTCCACACCTTGGCTCCTGCTCAGCCCCCTTCCTCAGACTCCTCTTTATCATTCTCTAGGCCAGACTGGATGACTGGTTCCACATACTTTGTTCAGGAACTACTCTTTAGGGGCGCCTGGGTGGCTCAGTTGGTTAGCATCTGAAAGCTCTGCCTTGTGCTCAGGTCATGATCCTGGTGTCCTGGGATCAAGCCCCGCATTGGGCTCTCTGCTCAGCGGGGAGTCTGCTTCTCCCTCTGTCCTTCACCCCACTCAGGCTCTCTCTCTCTCTCTCTCTCTCTCAAATGAATAGATAAAATCTTTTTTAAAAAATGAACTACTCTTTATTTGGGAGACAGGTTTTTATCTAAGTCTGAAATTCCATACATACCCTGTAATTAATGTGCAGTTTACCTCTTCTGGGAAGCCCTCTCTGACTTCTTTGTACTCTTCATTCCACACACCAGGCTGGGGCCAGCACCCCTTCTCTTAGCTCCTTTTGTCATGCTTCTCACAGATGTGATTTGTGGATTTTAACTCCCCCATTAGCCTGGAGAGCCTGTGAGGTCAGGTCTTTATATCCCAAGGCTTAGCTTAGCATACGGTAGGCACTCAATAAATGTTTGTTGAAGAATGACTGTATCTGTCCCGGCTGCCCACATGCTTCTCCACCTGCCCTCTCCTCTTGGGAACCTGGGATTGTTTTTCTACCCTTGGTTTAATGAGGCCCTTGAGGCCGGCTCCTCCTGCCAACAAGGCTGCCAGCAGGAGACCCAGCTCCGGAAAAAGGGCAGTGAACTCCGGAACTGGCCGGAAAGAGCGGCCCTGCGGTTCCCAGCTCCCCTCCTGCCTTTCCCGCGATGGAGACAGGCTTCAGGCCCCCGGTGCTGTGCAGTTTGCTCCAGAGTTATCCTAGGGAGGGAGACAGTGGGGTCCTCCCAGGTGTCTTCACTCCCAATGCCACACAACGGACCTGCTTGAGATCATTCTCTGCGAGGTCCCGAGGCAGAGGGGTGAGGTGAAAAGCTCGGGACGTCTCATCAGAAGGCTGCATCTGCCCTTCTGGGATGGCAGTGTTAAAAGAGCCTCTTCTCCAGGGCCAGAAAGATGTAGGATGGTCTCCAAGCCCTAGAGCCGTTGAGGACCAGCCCCCCCCCCCCCCCGTTGCCCTGTTTCTCCCTATTTCTCAGCTGTGCTCGCTGTGTAGGCAAGGAGGGGGCAGCCCTGAAGTTCCCTGAACTGAGATCTCAGTCCGGTCGCTTTTCGTCTCTGGGCGCTGCGGGGAATCAGCTGGGGATCGGCTGGCCTCTCGGCTGGGTTCCTGGAGGGGGACCATTCATCTAGGAGGAATACGTCAGGGCTAGGTCAGGAAAGGGAGAGAGCGGCTGCATTAGCCTCCTGGCTAACGCCAGGCTGAGGCCCCTGGAGTTGACTTCGTGCCTCTCAGGTTGCAGGACTGCCCTCCCCTCAGACCCTCTGATGAGGAATTGCGTGAGGGTACAGAGTGCTTCCAAGCCCTTCTACCAAAGCCTCGCTTTCTTCTCGGAGCCAGGGGCCAGATCGGGTTCCATATTCTCAGACCCTACGGAGTTTATTTTCTCTCGCGGGCCAAATGGAGCAGTAGCTGGAGGAACAATCCGAATTAGACCTTAGTGCTTTCTGTTTTCCAGGCACTCTTCGAAGCCCCTTATAGGTATTAGTTCTGCCAATCCCACAGCACCCCGATGAAGGAGAGACTACTAATTTTGTCCTCGTTTAGCAGATGAAGAAGCAAGCTCCGAGACAAAGCAACTCGCCCAAGGTAGCAAGTGCCAGAGCCAGGATCTGAACCCAAGCAGCCTGGCTCCAAAGCCCATGCTCTTCATCACTCTCTCAGAGGGAGATGAGTGTATGCGGCTGTCCCCCGACCCACTCACCTCCTCGTTGTTACGCGCCCCCCCCCCATTCCCTCTGGAGGCCACAGCCGCTGCAGGAGATGGAAGGAAAGGAGCCTGGAAGGGCCAGTGCCCCTACAAGGGAGTAAGGGGGCACTCTGGAGGGCCGGTGGCTCAGGTAAGAGCCATGCAAAACCCTGGGCTCTGGAAAGGACGGAGGCCCTTACTGCTTCCATTGTGCAGGGGAAAGACGACTGAATGGCCGGAGCTGGTAGGAGGGAATCTGTTGTTTCGGGATAGGACAGAAACCACAACCCTAAGCTGGCCAGGCCTCCAGGCCCTTCCAGCAGCTAATGACTGCTCCAGAAGGTTCCTGTGTCCTTGTAAGCCTCTTCTGCTAAAGAGCACCTCTCCTCATCACCCCAAGACAAACGTTGAACTCTTTGGGAGAAGCTGAGCAAGGCAAACAGGGTCTCCCAGAGCCACCAAACCATGGGAACATCCCCAGTGAAGAGTCTGAGAGCGGTCAGAGTGGAGCCCCTCAAACTGGGACTAGCTCTGCCCCATTCTCAGCAAGGGAGAGGGGATCTGAAGGCTTAGGGACTGTCCTTTCCAGCCCTCCACCCCCCTCCCCAGGATACAGGGAGATGGAGAGGAAGGGTGGGGAGAGGGCTGCCTCACCAAGTCCTTGGAGGTGCCGAGCCTCTTGAGGCTGTCCAGGGGGAGCAGGTCGGCAGAGTCCTTGTGCAGGAACTGGGTGGCCTGTCTGAGCCGGCGCTGCTGGCTCAGGGGGGCTCGGTCCCCAAGCGCTGCCTGCTGTCCCCTCCTCCTGGAGTCTCCCTCCTCTCTCCTGGCCTCCAGCCTGGTGCTCACAGCCCCTGCAGGGCTTGACGAGTTTGATGAGCAGGGTGGGGGCTGCTGAACTTTCCTTCCCTCCATCCCCTCTGCCTCCTGCTTCCCGCCTGTGCCCGCTCCCAGGACGGCAGCTCTCCTGATGGGAGGGTCTCCACGGGGGCAGAGGAAATCAATAAATCATGTGCAGGAGCAGCCGCGTCAGACACCAGTTTCCAGAGATCGCAGTAGAGGGAGTGAGGCTCCGGCTGGAAAAACCCAGCGCTCCAGGAGAGGGGGGGTTGGCAGGGCCTGCAGGTGGCAGGCTCTGCAGCGCATCCAACTCTGGGGTCCTGGTCGGAGTGGTTGGTGGAAGGGGTGTGTGTGTGTGTGTGTGTGTGTGTGTGCCTGTGTGTGTGTGCGTGTGCGTGTGTGTGCGTGTGTGTGTATGTGCCTGCAAGCTCGAGGGGGTGTAAGAGTGTTGTAAACTGTCAGGGTATCCGTGCCAGCTTGTTTGAAAGGCGGTGCGCGTGGGTGTGCGGGGGAGTCAGCCTGCGTGCTTGCTGCGTGCGTGGGAGGCAGGCACGTGCATCCATGTGCATGCGCCCTCCCTTCTCCTGGGGCTGCCCCGCTGCTCTCTCTACTGGGCTCCTCTGCAGGTCGGGGGTGGGGTGCAGGCCAGTAGCTAGGTTCAGAACAGAGAGGGGCAGCCTCAGAATGTCCTTCCCTCCTCTCCTTACCATCAACAGGAGAGGTTTCACCTTTCTGGGTCTCGACCTTTCGGCGTGGCAGGTGTCAAGAGTCTTTAGCTAATGTCCTTTCCAGCCCTTCACCCCCCTCCCCAGGATACAGGGAGATGGAGAGGAAGGGTGGGGAGAGGGCTGCCTCACCAAGTCCTTGGAGGTGCCGAGCCTCTTGAGGCTGTCCAGGGGGAGCAGGTCGGCAGAGTCCTTGTGCAGGAACTGGGTGGCCTGTCTGAGCCGGCGCTGCTGGCTCGGGGGGGCTCGGTCCCCAAGCGCTGCCTGCTGTCCCCTCCTCCTGGAGTCTCCCTCCTCTCTCCTGGCCTCAGGGTTCTGGGTCCCAGGGGGCGGGGGGCGGCAAGAGCAGCTCTGAATCTCCCCACAAGTGGGGCCCCAGCTTCTCCCTCTTCTTTATGTAAGGCTGATTGAGTCCTGGCTCTTTAAAAAGTGTTATAATTCAAACACTCAGGAAGTTATCAAGAGGGGCGCCTGGGTGGCTCAGGCCCTTAAGCGTCTGCCTTCAGCTCAGGTCATGATCTCAAGGTCCTGGGATTGAGCCCCACATCAGGCTCCCTGTTCAGCAGGGAATCTGCTTCTCCCCTTCCCTCTGCCCTTCTCCCTGCTCATGCTCAGATAAATAAATAAAATCTTAAAAAAAAAAAAAAAGTTATCAAGAATAACCAATATCTTTTACTGGCCACCTCAGTTAAAAAAAATAACCGAACTATTATAAATATAGTTGAAGCGCCCCCCTGCACCTCTCCTCCCCAGACAAAATCCCTTCTTCAATCTGTGTTTCACCATTCCCATACTTGTCCTTTTATTCTTTATGCATATGCATATACATGTATCCTAAGCAACATATCATTTAGTTTTGCCTGACCCATCACATATATCCTTCTGCAATTTGTCCTTTTTGTGCTCAATATTTTGTTAGTGAGATTCATCCATGAGATATGCATTGCTCTATTAATTCTCTTTAACTGCTGTATGTTATTCCTCTGTGAATGCATCACGTTTAGGAAATTTAGGTTATTTTTCGTTAGATTTTGTTTCTGTTTTTATTTTTGTAAGTAGGCTCCATGCCCAACATGGGGCTCGAACTCAACGACCCTGAGATCAAGAGTCACATGCTCTACTGACTGAGCCAGCCAGGCGCCCCTTAGGTCATTTTTCATTTACAAACAATGGGGGGCGCCTGGGTGGCTCAGTCGGTTAAGCGTCTGCCTTTGGCTCAGGTCATGATCCCGGGGTCCTGGGATCAAGTCCCGCATCGGGCTCCCTGCTCTGTGGGGAGCCTGCTTCTCCCTCTCCTCCCCACTTGTGCTCTCTATCTCACTGTCTCTCTCTCAAATAAATAAAAAAATCTAAAAAAAAAAAATTAAAAAAAAAAAAAAAAACATTTACAAACAATGGTACAAGGAATATTTTTACACATACTTCCTGGGCACACGTGTAAACATTTCTCTAGAGTACATACCTGGGTGTGGAATGGCTGGGGCATCAGATACACGGCTTCTCCTCCGTTAGCATAATGCCAACCTGCCCTCCAGAGTATTTATACCAATGTGCACTCCAGTTATCCGTATTCGGGGGTTCCTCACCCTCCACTTCCTGACCAGCACTTGGAGTCAAACCTTTTACAGCCCTGG
Organism: Neomonachus schauinslandi; assembly: GCF_002201575.2. Taxonomy (NCBI): domain Eukaryota; kingdom Metazoa; phylum Chordata; class Mammalia; order Carnivora; family Phocidae; genus Neomonachus; species Neomonachus schauinslandi. Next base: position 100,008,948 of record NC_058407.1, on the reverse strand, counting down.
CTCATCCCGTCATCAGATTTTTCTCTCCAGCCTTTTATCTTCACCCTCATCAAAATGCATTGGGTCAAGCACCTGCTCACATGTGTTTGGACACATACAGGATGGGAGCCCCAATCAAGTCTTACTCCCTAGGGCACAGTCTAATCCAGATATCACCAAGGTGCACACACACATTCAGAGGGACAAGATTTCCAATGGCTTCCTGCAGACCCAGCCTGTTTGAAGCATTTTCACAGCCATGACAAGTATATGAGGAAGAATTGCATTGTGATCCCTATTTATAGACGAGAGAAATAGCTAAGTGTTATGGGTTACATTGTGCCCCCCACAAATTTGTACATTGAAGTCCCAACTCCCAGCACTTCAGAATGTAACCTTATTAGGAGATAGGGTCTTTAGAGAGAATCAAGTTAACATGAGGTCACTAGGGTCGACCCTAATCCAACATGACTGTGTCCTTACTAAAAGGGGAAATTTGGACACAAATTCCTGCACACAGGAAGAATGCCCCATAAACGTGAAGCCTGAGAGTGGGTGATGCATCTATAAGCCAAAAGGGTGCCAAAGGTTGCCAGTATCCACCAGAAGCTGGGAGAAGGAGGGCCTGGGCCAGATCCTTTCTCAGCACCCTCAGAAAGAACCAACCTTGCTGGCACCTTGATCTTGGACTTCCAGCCTCCAGAACTGTGAGACAATACATTTCTGTGGTTTAAGCCATCCGGTTAGTGGTACTTGTTACGGCAGTCCCAGGAAACTAATACACTGAGACTTAGAAATCTCACCTAACATTCAGTTACTGTATGGCAGAGCCAGGAATCAGACCCTTGTGTTCCGTCTCCCAAGTCCTGCACAATGTCCACCATGCAAAAAGAGAAGACTGATGAAGACAATAAGCATGGAATGAACACCAAACTGTAGTGTGATTCCATTGATCAAGTTCTGGCCCACCCACACCCTGGTTTCATTTACACTCAGTTTCAGTGGAATATTCCAACTCTCTCTCATGCCTTGACATCCATTACTGCCACACATTTTCCTGGGATAGAGCTCAAAGAGGATCCACTGACACATTGTGCTGGTTCCTGTGGTTGCTTCACTAGGGCCAACTGTATGCATTGATGGATCAGTGAGTGGCCTACATACACAATGCTGGATGGGCCCAATGCTGAAATGTATCTCCTCCAACTTTGTTTTTGGCAATTCACTCCTTAGGTTTGAAAATTCTTCAACATCTTCAAGAGGTCTTGATTAATTCATTTTTGGGGGAAGAGTAATGCTATTAATGAAGAAGAATGAGATGATTCCAGCGCATTTAGCAAAGTTGCCTCAGGCCAGGCTGACAACATGGATGGGATGTCTCTGAACTCCTAGGTGCACTTCAGTCTGCAGACTGAACTCCAGGGAAGAGTGAACATACCTTTAGTATAGAATGGAGACTTCGGAGCTTGCAGTTTAGATGGGGTGAGGTTGGGGACAGCATCACCTCATTTCCAGTTGCTCTGACAAGGCCTTTATTGCCTGGTGCTGGGAAGCACTGGTGCTCAGGAAATGCCATTTTCTGGAATGTAGCTGTGCAAAAGAGTCAAGCTGGTCCCTGTGTTCTGTGACCCAAACTAATGCTCTCTAATGCTTCACTCTCTATCTCACCATCTGGGACTGGGACTCAGGGGTGAGGAAACTCTCTTTTGCCTTTTTCTGATCCTTACTTACTTCCTTTGTAAATTTGTTTTTGTTTTTTTTCCCCCGCAAATTGCAGGGAGATGGGAATGTTCTGGCAATGCAAAACTCTGAGTTCTTCTTTCTCAGGAGCTAAAGCACTCCCTTTGAAAAGATGATGAACCCAATGCTATCTACTCATCCAATGCAATCCATATCAAAATACCAGTAGTATTTTTCACAGAACTAGAATGAACAATCCTGAAATTTGTATGGAACCACAGAAGGTGCTGAATAGCCAAAGCAAGCTTGAAAAAGAAAAGCAAAGCTGAAGGCATCACAATTCTAGATTTCAAGTTATATACAAAGCTGTAGTAACCAAAACAGTATGGTACTGGCACAAAAATAGACACACAAATCAATGGAACAGAATAGAGAGAGCCCAGAAATAAACCCATGCTCATACGGTCAGTTAATTTATGACAAAGGAAACAAGAACAATGGGGAAAACACAGTCTCTTCAACAAATGGTGTTGGGAAAACTGGACAGCAACATGCAAAAGAATGAAACTGGACCACTATCTTACACCACACACAAACATAAACTCAAAATGGATTAAAGACATAAATGTAAGACTTGAAACCATAAAAATCCTAGAAGAAAACAGAGGCAGTAAACTCATGGACATCAACCTTAGCAACACTTTTGTGGATCTGACTCCAAAGGCAATGGCAACAAAAGCAAAAATAAACAATTGTGGGGCCCCTGGGTGGCTCAGTCGTTAAGCGTCTGCCTTCGGCTCAGGTCATGGTCCCAGGGGCCTGGGATCGAGCCCCACATCGGGCTCCCTGCTCAGCGGGAAGCCTGCTTCTCCCTCTCCCTCTGCCCCTGCTTGTGTTCCCTCTCTCACTGTGTCTCTGTCTATCAAATAAAGAAATAAAATCTTAAAAAAAATAAAAAATAAACAGTTGTGACTACAGCAAAATAAAAAGCTTCTGCACAGAGAAAGAAACCATCAATAAAACAAAAAGGCAGCCTATGGAATGAGAGAAGATATTTTCAAGTGATGTATCTGGTAAGGGGCTAATATTCAGAATATATAAAGAACTCATACATCTCAATAACAAAAACCCCCCAAATAATCCTATTTGGGCAGAGAACCTGAATAGACATTTTTCCAAAGAAGACATACAAGGCATACATGATCAATAGACACATGAAAAAATGCTCGACATCACTCATCATCAGGGAAATACAAATCAAAATCACAATGAGATATCACCTCAGACCAGTCAGAATAGTGTGCTGGCGAGGATGTGGAGAAAGGAGATCCCTCTCGCACTGTTGATGGGAATGCAAGCTGGTGCAGCCACTCTGGAAAACAGTATGCAGTTTCCTCAAAAAACTAAAAATAGAGCTATCTTATGACCCAGTAATTCTACTTTTAGGTATTTACCCAAAGAAAATAAAAACGCTAATTCAAAAAGATACGTGCACCTCTATGTTTATTGCAGTGTTATTTATAATAGTCAAGATATGGAAGCAAACTAAATGTCCATCAATAGACACATGGATAAAGAAGATGTGGTATAAAATCGCACTACTGGGTATTTACCCACCGAAAATGAAAACACTAATTCAAAAAGATATATACACCCTTATGTATATTGCAGCACTACTTACAATAGCCAAATAATGGAAATGGCCCAAGTGCCCATCCATAAATGAATAAAGAAGATGTAATGTGTACACACACACACACACACAGTGAAATACTACTCATCCATAAAAAGGATGAGATCTTGCCATTTGCAGCAACATGGATGGACCTAGAGGGTTTTATGCTAAGTTAAATAAATCAGACAGAGAAAGGCAAATGTCACATGATTTCACTTATATGTGGAATCTAAAAAAACAAAACAAGTGAATAAACAAACAAAAAGCAGAAACAGATCCATAAGTACAGAGAACAAACTGATGGTTGCAGGAGGGGAGAGGGTTGGGGGATAGGCAAAACAGGTAGAGGGCATTAAGAGGTACAAACTTCTAGCTGTAAAATAAATAAGTCGTGAGGGTGAAAATTACAGCCTAGGGAATATAATCATTAATACTGTAATAACTTTGTAGGGTGACTAATGGTGACTACACGTAATCATGACTCAGCACTGCATAAGGTATATAATCGTCAAATCACTATATAGTACACCTGGAACTAATATTATATGTCAACTGTACTTTGACTTTAAAAAATCTAGGCTCGTCTAACTAAAAAAAAAGAGAGAGAGAGAGAGAGAGAGGAATGGAAAAATGCCAGGGAATGTTTTGAGGCCAGTTTGTATACTCAGCTGGGTGGTCTGTATCTTTGCCAACAACTTCCCTCACTTCCCTCTCCTCGTCATTTTTTTTTAAGTTTATTTATTTTTAGTAATCTCTATAGCCAATGTGGGGCCCGAAACCCCGATCAAGAGTTGCATGCTCTTCTAATAAGCCAGCCAGGCACCCATCCCCTGGTCATTTTTTAACCTGAAGGTTATAGAACTCAACAAATCAATTCATTAACAAGGAATAACTACATTGAATTCTAAAGATAGACACAGGAGGAGAAAACTTCCAGGAGCACTACTGAGGAAGATTAAACCAGTCCTCTATTGTCAGGAGTAGAAGTGGAGCTTTTCCTCTCATTTTTTCCATCTTGTGGTTCACATAGATGTTGAAGTGAATGGATCCAAATTCAGCAATTTTGCGAGAAAAAAAATGGAAGCATGAGATCTGGCTCCCTCACTGCATTGGTTCTCCTCTGAATTACAGCAAATTTTCCTTTCATTCAGTCAAAAAGGATTTATTGAGCACCTACTATGTGTCAGACACTGAGGTAGGCTCTGGGCGTACAATGGTGAACCATATGAAAGGCCCGCCCTCGTGGAGTTCACATCGCAGGGAGGAAGGCAGATGGTGAACAACTACGTTTATAACATCAGGTAGTGATGAGAGAGCCATGGGGGTCAGGCGGTGGGTAGATGACACCGTGCAGAGATGAGAACCAGGTGAGGGAGAGGGCTGTGCACATAGCTGGAGGAAGGGGGTCGCACACAGTGAACTCGGAACACTGCAGGTAAGATAGGCTAGGCTGGGACAGTGCTTGTCCCAATACACACCCGGACGGGGTAGAGCTGCACCTCTGCATCCCTTCTGTCTGGCCTGGCTCCTTGGTGACCAGTCACTCGCACCAGGAAGACTAGCTGGGGTAGAGAGCATTGTCTCCTGCTATTGAGAGAATGGAGTTACCTCGTCTACTCCAGGATGGAACCCTCTTCCTGGCTCTCCTTGGCACAGTGCTCTTCTCACCGGGGTTAACAACCCACCAAACCCTGAGTCCGACAGACCTGAGAGGGTTGGGATTCCCTCTACTGAAAGAGTACACAGAACACTGCTGTGTGGGTTCCAGAACAGCAGTATTTCTAGCGATGTATTTCTAGTGATGAGGAAAGCAGAGAGGGGCTTTGAACATAAGGTTTTCTTGGTCTTCACCCTCACAGGCCCCGGGGTTTTCTAGAGAACTTTCTGCCTTTAGATAAAACCAGACCACACCTTATACTTGCCATTGGTATCAGACAATCATTAGCGAGTCTAGATTTGTGTTGGCCAAGACAGCAGTCACCGGCTACAGATGGTTATCGAGCACTTGAGGTGCAGTTAGTCTAAAGAGAGCTTTGTTGTACATGTAAACCATACACCAGATTTTGAAAACAATGCAAGAAACAATGTGAAATACTTCAATTATTTTTACATAGTTTACATTATTTTATATTGATAATATTTTGGATCTATTGTATTAAATAAAATATGTTATAAAAATGAACTTTGGGACGCCTAGGTGGCTCAGTCGGTTAAGCGTCTGCCTTCAGCTCAGGTCACGATCTCCAGGTCCTGGGATCGAGTCCCACATTGAGCTCCTTGCTCAGCGGGGAGCCTGCTTCTCCCTCTCCCACTCCCCCTGCTTGTGTTCCCTCTCTGACAAATAAATAAAATCTTTAAAAAAATGAACTTCACCATTTTTACTTTTTAATTTTTTATTTATTTTTAAAAATTTTTATTTATTTATTTGAGAGAGAGAGAGAGAGCACGAGAGTGCAGAGTGGTGGGGAGAGGCAGAGGGAAGGAGAAAGAGTTTCAAGCAGACCCTGAGCAGACCTTGGAGCCCTGAGCAGGGCTCAATCACATGACCCCGAGATCACAACCTGAGCCAAAACCAAGAGTCAGAAGCTCAACCAACTGAGTCACCCAGGCGCCCCAACGTTTTACTTTTTTTATTTTTATTTTATTTATTTATTTATTTTATTTTTTTAAAAGATTTTATTTATTTATTTGACAGGGAGAGACAGCGAGAGAGAGAACACAAGCTGGCAGAGTGGGAGAGGGAGAAGCAGGCTTCCTGCAGAGTGGGGAGCCCGATGCGGGGCTCGATCCCAGGACCCTGGGATCATGACCTGAGCCGAAGGCAGACGCTTAACGACTGAGCCACCCAGGCGCCCCTCGTTTTACTTTTTTTAATATGACAACTAACAAATTTAAAGTCACATATACAGGTCTATTATATTTCTACTGGATGGCACTGGTCTAAGTAGATTCACAGCTCATTTCCTTGAACCTGATATAATCTATGTGAGCAACTCTCTGCTGTTTCAGAAAGTTCTTCTTCATATCTAATCTAAATTCCTGTAGCTATTATTCAAAATCCCTGCCTTCTTGTCCAAGCCTCAGTGTTGATGGAGACGAACTGGTCCCCACCTTAATTTTTTAAAAATAAATAAAAAATTAAAAAGTAAAAATGGTGAAGTTCATTTCTTTAAAGATTTTATTTATTTGTCAGAGAGAGCGCACAAGCAGGGGGAGCAACAGGCAGAGGGAGAAGCAGGCTCCCCGCTGAGCAAGGAGCTCAATGTGGGACTCGATCCCAGGACCTGGAGATCGTGACCTGAGCTGAAGGCAGACGCTTAACCGACTGAGCCACCTAGCTTCCTCATAAGCTTTCATGCCTCTAAAGATCTTTATACCTCTTCTTTTTTAGCCTTTTTTCTTCAAGGCTTGAGTAGTGCTGATTCTTATCTCTGACAGTAGGGATGGGGAGGAGAGCTCATTTGGCACGGTGAAATCACCCAGACATTGCTCTGCCACATAAGGAAATTCCCAGAATATTCTTCATAGAATGGGTTATTCAGAGCTAGACAAACAGCTCCCTTGAGCCCGCGGAAGGTTAAGGGCAGTCAGTTCTATTTCGGGCTTTCTCCTCTGGCTCTGTCAGATCTGCTGAGGACAGGAATGAAGCTGTTTTCCAGAATTCTCCTGCCCAGCAAGGGTCCCAGGAGGTCTGTGCCAATTTTGAAATTTATCACCCTACCTCCACCCCAAAAACTACCAGACTATGACAACGTTTTATATTTGACACTTGGTTGATCTTCTCCTACTTTATGGATGGCAAAACCAAGGCACAGAAAATTCCAGTGTTCATCTCCATTGACGAAACCAGACTGAACATGGTATTTTGAACTCAGATAAAGTTGGTCGAGTATTCCAACTCAGTTATTAACTGAGTGAAGTGCTTAAGCTTTTGGAATCTACTTCCTCTCCTGTAAAATTGAAATGACATGTAATTTGTAGAATTTCTGTGAAGTTTAAATGAGAGGCAGGATAGCAGATTGGTTAAGAGTGCTCTATGCCTCAGTTTACTCCTCTCTAAAATGGAGATTATGATGGGACCTATCTCATAGTGTGAGGATTAAATGGGGTGATTCTTGGAAAGTTCTCAAAACATTGCCTAACACGTAATGAGTGCTGGGTAAATGTTTGCTGTCACTGGGGAGCTGTACATGTAAATACACACACGTGTGCTGGTGCACACACATGCACACTCTCAGATACCTCTCCCCTTTGCTCCCAGAGTACAACTGGATTGGTTATCTCTGACATTATTTCTCACACTATTTTTAATTACTTGTCCACCTTCCCACCAGATCCTAGGGTTTCTAAGGGTGGGTCTTTCTTTTCCCCTGTCTTTTCTCTCTCTTCTTACCCAAAATTAGTTGAACGAATGGGTCAGCAGGACTCCCGTGGACACAGGAGGAAATGTGCCGTTATTAACCCATCTACTCAGGCGATGAGACACTAGAACAGCCCGTTGAGTTCCCCACCTGAACTTGGCAGCAGAATCCAACTAATGCCCTGGGCGCTCCCCCCAGACCCCGGTCTATTCATTCCCCTTTCTTCTGCACCCACAGGACGTACTTGCCAATTCCTCTCACGTGCTGGGCTCTGTGCCAAAATCTGGATCCGGCAAATGCCCTCAGAGGATCTGACCAAGCTGCCCAGCGCCTCCACCCATGCTGGACCTTGTTGCTTCAGAGACTCCTGCTTTGCCTTTCCTCTGGCTTCAGCACTTCTCCTCTTCCCTCCTGTGTTTATCTGCTTTCTTTCCTGCTTCCATTTTCCTCCATTTCCCCCTCTCTCCTCGCTGAAGCTTTGGGCCGGCCCTTGGCACCTCTGGCCATGACCTCCATTTCCTAGTGATACTCATGCCAAAGAAGTCACTGACTATTTGCTAGGAACCATGTATGATACCTAGTGTCAGTGTTGAGTGAACATCCGGGGAGAATGGTGGTAGGCTAAGGGGAGCCATCCGGCAAAACCTTGACCTTCGGCTTGGAACAATGGCAAGATGCAACAACATGGAGGTGTTTGTAAGGTTCTGTCCTGGGACCTGCAGAGAGTGTGTTGGCTTGAGATTACCGTGAGATGGGCAACTATATGAACGGCCACCGAAACCACTAGTTATGATGATAAATAGGAAGAAGCAACTATTTGTATAGTAAATAAGTGAAGGTCTGTGGTTCAGTGGACAGCACGTGTAGGAGAGGGCTTGGAGGCTGATAGAGAAACAAGAAGATGAAGGGCTTGGAGCAAGCGAGTCAGCGATGAGTAGACACAAAAAGGCCAGAGGGTCCCAAGGAAGGTGGGAAGTGAGTCTGGGGGAGAAAGGATATCTGCTTTGTCACCTCAGGGAGCAGCAGTGGGGCTTTTAGAGGGCTGGCAATTAGACGGGACAAGGCTGGCAGACAGCCAGATGAAGACTGAAGACTGAAGATCATGGTTGACAGCGTGGCTGGCCCTGCACCCCCCTTCCAGGGGTTCCCAGCCCCACAGCTTCCGACACACACTGACCCCCAACCGTCCCCCTGGCCCTGGTCACTCAGGCTCATGAGACTAATACCTGAGGCAGAGGGAGGTTGCGGAAGGGGAGGTGTTGACCCAGAAAGGCTCTGAGGCCTCTGTGCTGGGATTAATTAGTGTCCATGAAGCTCGTGCCATTCAGCAGAGCACGGGGTGTTCTGGGACTGGTGTGCTGGGTATGTTGGGGGAGGAATGTTCACTCTGCTTCCCCTCGAAAGTTGTGGTGGAAGAGTAGATCTTTAAAGCAGGCCGGGGAGAGCAATCTGCTCCACCCCAACAAAGGCTTTCAAGAACTCCATATTTATTAGTGTATGTGGGGCGGGGTGAGGGGGGTGGTGTTCACGGCTGCCAGCAGGCTGAGCTGGGGATCGCCTTGCAAGAGTCCCCAGGCCCAGGAGGGGGTCTGGATACTATTGCTGTCCCTCAGATCTCCACAGCCCAGTGCAGCTCAGGAATTTCAGGAGTCTTGCTTCTGCATCTCAGGCTGGCCCGTGGACGAGAAGGCCTCTGATGATCCTGTAGTCCCCCTTGCCAAGAGGAAGGAGATTGCTCTCCAGAGAGCTGAGCAGAAAGGTGGTGGGTCGGGTGGAAATCCTGACGGGAGGCTAGCAGCCTCTGGACTGGTCTGGGTCTGCCAAGGCAGGAGTCTGTGTAAGTGCCCCTTACCTTTCGGCCTTCCCGTAGCTTCCAGGCCAGCGGGGGAGGAGGCTTTCTCTGAAGAATCCCAGTGGCCTCCTTCCTCCCACTCTCCAACTCTCCATATTAACCCTCCCGGGGCCTCTCATTGTGGAGGTGACAAAACCTAGGCATCAGCAGGCTAGTTGGCTGAGATAGAATAATAGAAGAGTAGTGAGTCCCAGCCCCCAGCACAGTGTCTAATTTCTACTTCCGGGAGGGCGGGGATGCCTGGCCCTGTAGCCCCGAGCAAGCCACTTCTCCACGGGTCTCGGTTTGCCATCTAAACCCTGCAGTTGCCCCTGCTTGTGCTCTCTCTCTGGCAAATAAAATCTTTTTTAAAAATAAATAAATAGGGCGCCTGGGTGGCTCAGATGGTTAAGCGTCTGCCTTCGGCTCAGGTCATGATCCCAGGGTCCTGGGATCGAGTCCCGCATCGGGCTCCCCGCTCTGCGGGAAGCCTGCTTCTCCCTCTGCCTCTCTCTCTCTCTCTCTCTGTCTCTCATGAATAAATAAATAAAATCTTTAAAATAAAAAAAATAAAAATAAATAAATAAAATAAAATAAATAACTAAATAAATAAACAAACCCTAACAGGGTTCAACTTGTGTCCTCATAGCCCTCCCAGTTCTGACCTGTTAGGACCCTAGGTAAAGGGACCTCCTGCTTTCCACCAACGTTCTTAACCCAGAGTGGGAAGGAGGGGCACATTCCCAGAGCTGTCACTCCCCTGGAGTACTCAGGGGATTCTCCTTCACCCCTGGGCTCTGGTCCCCGCCCATCCCCCACGCATATCCTGGGGAGAAGTGTTGGGGAGAAGGATTGCTGAAGGGAACCACAGATTTGGAACCAGAAGGAAATCTGGAAACTCTCTATCACACCCTATTTACTGTAATTGTTTTTAATTGAGACTAAATCCGCATAACAAAACAATTGCCATTTTTAAAGCATACAGTTCAGTGGCATTTTGTTCATTCATGATGTTATGCAACCACTTCTATCTAGTTCAAAAATATTTTCCCCACCCTAAAAGAAAACCCTGTACCCACTGAGCAGTCAGTCCCCACTTGCCCCTCCCCCAGCACCTGGCAACCACCAATTCACCTTCTGTCTCTATGGACTCGCCCTTTCTAGATATTTCATAGAAATAGAATCATATCATACGTGGCCTTTTGTGTCTGGCTTCTTTCACCCAGTGTCATTTAAAAAAAAAAAGATTTTATTTATTTGAGAAAGTGGGAGAGAGTGAGCAAGTGAGAGAGAGCACGAGCGTGGGGTGGGGAGGGGTGGGGAGGGTCAGAGGCAGAGGGAGAAGCAGGCTCCCCACTGAGCAGGGAGCCTGACACGGGGCTCGATCCCAGGACCCTGAGATCATGACCTGAGCCGAAGGCAGATGCTTAACCGACTGAGCCACCCAGGCGCCCCTCAGCGTCATATTTTCAAGGTTCATCCACATAGTAGCATGTGTCAATACTTCATGCCTCTTTATGGCTGAACAACATCCCATCTATTGTTTTTATTCTATGAGTAATGACTGGTTGATAACTTCATTTATGGAGGGTCTACACTGGGCCAGACACTTTGCAGGTACTTCACTTCTATTATTTTCTTTATTCCACTGATTTGTACCCTAGTGGCTTCCACCGTGCAGATGAGGAAACTGAAAGCCTGAGGGTAATAATGCCCTTCCCAAAGGTCATATAGCTGGTTAGTGGTCAAACCAGGGCTAGAACCCTGGTGGGGTTTCAATTCCCAGGTACCTAGGGGGCAGTGGCCAGAAGGCCAGGAGAAGCCCCGCTGAGGAAGATCACCAACCTGGGGTAGGACAGGGGCACACGGAGGTGAGGCGGGCCCGCACCATACAACTTCTCGTCCAGCCACCTCCCTGCTGCCCCTTCTCCTGGGCCTCCCACACCCAATCTCCACCCCAGCTGGGGGCAACACCTTTCTGACCAACAGGATTTGCCTGCCTCCACCTCAGGCCCCTTGTCTCTGGCCCCCCACAACAAAAGCTGGGGCATCCGGGGTTACCTGCAGCACAGGCCCAAGGCCCTAACATAATGCTCTGAGGTGACCACCATTTTACCTTGAATCTCTACTTTGCTCTACTCCTGTCCCTCCGCAGAGTCCTGGCCAGCCTTCTTCAGCCCTGACTTTTCCATTCTCTAGCACCAGTCTTGGCCTGACCTCTGCTCCCAAGCCCTGCGGGGGAACAGCAACCCAGCAGAGTTGCTTCTGGTCTTTGTCCAGACATCACATGGTCTAGGGAGGTAGGGAATCGAGGTTATTTTGCCTCAGAAGCTTCCTGTACCCTGACCAATCCCAGTTTTGTTCCAAATGGGTTATGGGAGTCAAGGTAATTTCATAGCCACATTGCTTACAGTGCCTCATCCCCCACCCCAATACACACACACACACACACACGCACACACACCCCTTCTTCCTCCCCACTCCTCATTCTGTCCCTAAAAACTGGATCCCTGGGCGCCTGGGTGGCTCAGTTGGTTAAGCAACTGCCTTCGGCTCAGGTCATGATCCTGGAGTCCCGGGATCGAGTCCCGCATCGGGCTCCCTGCTTGGCAGGGAGTCTGCTTCTCCCTCTGACCCTCCTCTCTCTCATGTGCTTGCTCTCTCTCATTCTCTCTCTCTCAAATAAATAAATAAAATCTTTAAAAAAAAAACAAAACAAAACTGGATCCCCCTCTGCTGTCCCTGCTCTACCCTACGGAATCTTCCCACCTGCTATGAGAGAGTCCTCCAAGGAAGACAGATAATAATTAAGAGTTTCAGTAGAGTCTCCAGGAGCCTGGGGGACAGAGGTGGCTTGCAGCTGGAGGGATGGTGGCGAGGCTCTGTTGTGCAGAAGCCAGTCCTTCAGCCACCCCAAAGGCTTCTTGCTGACGGTGTACTGGTTGAGAACACTGTAGCCCACCACAGTCCTCGCCCAGATGGAGGCTCTTTAGATCTGTCTAGGTCTTCTCTTTCTTCCTTGCTAAGGTTTTACCAGGTGGTGCTGTGGGGAGATGACAGAGGGGCAAGGCAAGCCGGTTCTCCATCAGGGTTTGGTAATTCCTCACAAGGTCCTGGCTCAGGGGTGCGCTGGGCAGCAAGGCCAGTTTTAGCACCTTCTCCCGGTAATGAGGCAGAGGGTTCGGGCAGAGCCAGCCCCTGGCAAAACCACTGGGAAGTGGGTTGGGCATGAGCTGGAGGCCTCGGGGCTCAAACCTTCCACCAGCTGAGATGTGCCGGTACCTGTTGGGGGAAAGGGGTGTGCAGAGAACAGAGAGGTCAAGGGAGAGGTGTGGGCATTGTGGGAGGAGTAAGAAGGGAAAGCATGATGCTTTTCTCATAGCTTAATAAAAGTTTATTTTGGGGCGCCTGGGTGGCTCAGTTGGTTAAGTGGCTGCCTTTAGCTCGGGTCATGATCCCAAGGTCCTGGGATCGAGCCCCACATCGGGGTCCCTGCTCAGCAGGAAGCCTGCTTCTCCGTCTCCCTCTGCCTGCCCCTCCCCCTGCTTGTGCTCTCTCTCTCTCTCTCTGTCAAAGAAATAAATTAAATCTTTTAAAAATCAATCAATCAATCAATCAAAGTTTATTTTTCACAATGCTACAAAGGTAAGCCCCCCAATTTATAATTCTTCATGTTCCTCTCAAAAGAAAAATTTTTTTAAAGATTATTTATTTATTTATTTGAGAGAGGGAGCACAAGCAGGGGGAGTGGCAGAGGCAGAGGGAGAAGCAGGCTCCCCGCTGAGCAAGCAGCCTGATGCGGGGCTCGATCCCAGGACCCTGAGATCATGACCCGAGCCGAAGGCAGATGCTTAATTGACTGAGCCACCCAGCCACCCCTCAAAAAAATTTTTTTGAAAACCCTTAGTATTAAACATCAAACCATGCTTAAAAATACTATAGACTTGGGGTGCCTGGCTAGCTCAGTCAGCAGAACGTCCAACTCTTAATTTCGGGGTTGTGAGTTCAAGCCTCACGTTGGGTGTAGCGATTACTTTAAAAAAATTCTGTAGGCTTTTTAAAAAATCAGAATTATTTCAAATAAAGATAATGATAAAATGCCAAGGTCCCAAACTAATATTGTTCAAAATAAGAAAGGATCATCATTGGGATCCTGGTGTTTTGCTTTGTTTTGTTTTTTAGAGAGAGTGAGTGCAAGTGAGGGGAGGGGCAGAGGGAGAGGGAGAGAATCCCAAGCAGACACCGCGCTCAGTGTGAAGCCCAACTCGGGGCCGGATCTCACAACCCCGAGATCATGACCTGAGTGAACACCGAGATTCGGACCTTCACTGACTGAGCCACCCAGGCACCCCAAGTACGGGGATCCTGTTATATTCTGACAGTGGTAAGGGCTGACCGACTGTTGTCATTAACATCAGTGCCCATAAGAAAGTAAAGCTTTTATGGCCTGCAAGCATATTTGTTGTGCACATCTTGAGATTGAGGTCTAAAGCCATGTTTGACTAACTTTTTTTATTACTCTAACACAAGCTAGCGATGGGATCGGACTGGAGGGAATCCCTTCTGTCTCTCTTCCTTATTGGATATTGGTCTATGCCAGAGAGCGTGCACCCTGTGTGTGTGTTTGGCATTATGTGAAATTATGTTCTTGAGATGGTCAGTCTCCCATTCTTTTTACATATTGTCAGTATATCATTATCCAGATGCTAACCGTCCTTCAGTCCCACGTCCCCTGCTAATGCGCTGCCAGCAGGAATTAGAGAAAATGCAGCTCAAGTGCCCCTTTCTCATCACTGGTGAGCATGAGGACGTCCAAGAACCCTTCCTGCTCTGACCTGCTGCCATATGACACCTGGTCTGATGGCTCCCTCTTCTACAATAGAGAGAAACTGACTTTTTAAAAAACAACGGTTAAGCATCTGCCTTCGGCTCAGGTCATGATCTCAAGGTCCTGGGATCGAGTCCCACATCGGGCTCCCTGCTCAGTGGGGAATCTGCTTCTCCCTCTCCCTCGGCCACTCGCCCCAGCTCCCACTTGTGCTCTCTCTCAAATAAATAAAATCTTTAAAAATAAAATAAAAAATAAATAAATAAACACAACGGTTGAATAGTGGCAAATTTCCTGTGCTTCAACATGCTTTGCAGCTCATCCAGCAGATATCCCCGTTTGCTGTCTTTGGTTTACATGAGACATACTCAGGCCTGGCTGCACATTAGAATCACTCCTAGGGAGCTTTTTAAAAAATCCCTGTGCTCAGGCTGCCCACCCCCCAGGCCAACTAAATCAGAATCTCATGAACGGGGCTCAGACCTCACCATTTTTTAAAGAGGCCCAGGTGATTGTAATGTGCTACCAGAATTGAGAACGGCTGGGTGTATGTATAAATATTCTATTTCTCAGCAATATCGTGGGCATCTTGAAGCTTAGACCTGTCTGGAGTCTTTTCTGGGTCTCTCACGCTCAAAATGTGCCCTCTCACTGATCTAGAGACTTTTTTTTTTTAAGATTTTTTTATTTGAGAGAGAGAGAGTGAGCAAGCATGAGCAGGGGGAGGGGCAGAGGAGAGGGAGAGAGAGAATCCACAAGCAGATGCCATGCTGAGTGCAGAGCCCGACAGGGGGCTGGACAAGTGGCTCGGCCCCAGGACCCTGAGATCACGACCTGAGCTGAAACCGAGAGTTGGCCGCTTAACTGACTGAGCCACCCAGGCGCCTCCGATCTAGTGACATTTTTAAAGGTATTTTAACCCCTAACAGAACCTCTCCAAAGGAACAACAGGACGGGATGGGCCCTTCCTCTCACCATTCTGTCTTGTTCCCGCCTGGTGAACTTGTACACATTCTTCAAGGTTCAGCTCATGTACCACGTCCTCTGTGAACCGCAAAACCTTGTCTGGGACTCCTTCATTCCTGGCTCCAGTGACTGGGCCTCCAGCAGCAAACAGAGGGAAACAAGGATCCTCCTCTCATGGGGATGCCGTCCTAATGACACGATTTACTGAGCGCCCTCTCTATGCAGACACCACGCCTTTTCATCTTCTAATAACCCTGCAAGGTACCAGGTGCATCTCCAATACATACTTGGGTAAAGTGAGGCTCAGAGAAAGTCAAGGTGGTACAGCAAGTTTGTGATCGAGCTGGGTAGATTGCTACCTAGATCCGGGTGGCTCCAGAGCCCATGCAGCTTCTGCTCTCACACACATTCTCTGTACGCCCGGCACTGCACTGAGCTCTTTTTGTGGATAATTGTGGTTTTCTTATGCTGTCTTTATAGAACATTATATCACATCAGAAGTAGCGGTGAACATGTCTGATTCCCCAGTCAGGCAAGAGGGAAAGTGGTTAGGCATGCAGTTCCGGAACTGAGCTGTCTGGGTTCGAATCCCGGCTCTGCCCCTTTACTGGCCATATGAACTTGGGCGAGTTAAGCGACTTCCCTGTTTCAGATGCCCCATCTGTAAAATGGTCTTGCTAGTAATAGTTTCTAATCGGAGTAGTGGGAGGTGATAAATAATATATCTCAAGTGATTACAACATCTGGCACTATCATTTCACTGAAGTTAATTTTTATTGTTATTTTGGGTGGGGAAGCGATCTAAGTCTTCTCACCTTTGTATGCCTAGTGTTAGCACATACTAGCAATCAACAATCCGTCCTGCAAGGGCTGCAGACAGAAGCCGAAGTCCTGAGTAATCTCCCAAAATCACCAACAGTTGGCATTTTTTGAAAAGATTAAAAATCTCCACGGCCTCCCCTCCAACCCCTCACTGCTTCTGTTAATGTCCTCGGGGTTGGAATTTGAGATATTCTATCCTTATTCCCTGCCCCCTTTCCTGTCTTATCCCCTCGGAAACGGGACTCAGTACGGGAGACAACCGTGCTGTGCGTTCCCACGGTGGACAGCGAGCGAGAGCTGCAGGGCACTCCATTAACCCCTTTCACATTCCTGTCTCTGCTCAGACCGGTCAACCCTCCATCCCCTTCTTTCTACCTTTCTGAGGGCCTCCTGCCCTTCCAGCCTTCACCTGGTTTCCGCACAAAGCCTTCCTGGGGGGATGCTTCAGCCCACAGCGACCCCTCCCGCCTCTGCATTTCTGTAATAACATCTGTTTTTTGTATAATGCTTTCATATCCCCAGTAACCCATTTTATCTTCTCCCATTGAGGGAGACGTGGTGTTTACCGTCCCCATTTTATCAGGGATGGAATTGGGTCCGGAAGAACTAAACAGTTTGCCAAGTCTGGACTTTAATCCAAAACTCTGACTATAGCTTTCAGCTCTTTCCATTAGTAATTGATATTCTTACAACACTCACTGTCTGTGTCACACTTTGGACACATAGGGTGCGTGGGCTTGTGTTGTTAGCTGCCCCTCCAAGCCTATAGGTAGGTATCTGCCTTTCTCAAGCTCCCTGGAGGAAGGGAATGGATGACATTTGTCTGTACCCCCAGGGCCTAGCAGGTGTTAAGCACCTAGGTGTGTCCCGCGCATTCTAGTGATACGGTTAGGCCACCTCCCCTGGCTGTCCTTCCCTTGCCTCCACACCTTCCTTCTGGCTACATTCAGCTAGAGCACCAAGAGAGACATCAGAAACAGGGACGAGAGAGAAGGGTCACCTGAACATGAGTAGGTTGTGTGAGCGCCCCCCACTCCAAGCCCCCGAGGAAGGAGCTCCTCTTACTTCTTGAAGTTCTTTGGGCACAGGATGTTGCCCTTGGTGTCGAGTGGAGGTGCCCTCACTTCGCTCCTCAGCTTGAGTTTCTCCAGCTCTCTCAATTCCTGTATCGTCCTGACAATCACCTGGTTCTTCCTGTTCTCGTCCACGAAGATAGGAGTACAGCAGATGAAGCTCAGGAAGCTGTTCTGACCCATCCAGGAGGGAGGGAGGATGGGGGGCTCTGCTGGGGGGCAGCCATGGGCCCTGGGGTCCGTCAGCCAGCGCCACACGTTGCTATCATAGGGCCTGTCGGGCCTGGTGGGAAAGGCGGCGGGCAAACGGCCCACATCAAGCCACGTGTGAAAGCCCCAGGTGTGCTGTGCTGCGTCCTTCGAAGGGTAGATTAGTCGGCGACGCACCTCAGACTTGACTTCCGTGCAGGGCGGCGGCTTCAGGGCCAGCCGGTGGTGGGCCTGCCGGGTGAAGCCGGGCCACTCCCAGGACTCACTGGGGAGGAGGAACTCACGCTGAGCCCACGTTTGGTGGGTCAGGAGGGGCTCGCTGGCGTGGGCCATCTAGGGAGAGACAAAAGGGAGCCTGGGGGACCACTCAGCCTCTGTCTCCCAGGAGCTGCCGCAGAGACAACAAGAGGCCGGCCTCCTCAGACCCAGGACTCTCATCAGGACCCTGGTGGCCTGGCCGAAAACCGTGTCTCCATTCCTGCCCTGCTGTCAGAAGTTCTGTCTGTTCTGTAGGGGTCCCCTGGGTTTCTCACCTTCTGCTCTCTCTCTCCCACCCCCTCTCCTCAGCCATCTCCCTGCCCTTCACTCTTACATTACCTGTCCTCTCCACTCTGGCGGCCATCCCCACCCCCTGCCAGGAACTGGTGCTCCTAACACGGTACGTCAGGCCTGAGGAAACTGTGAGGGGAAATGCCCCTTACTAAGCAACACGGAGAAGGAAAGTCTTTCTCCAGAGAATGCAGCCCAGGGGCTCTTCTCTCCCGGACTCGTCCTGTTACCCATTTCTCTGTCATCGGTGCATTTCCCTCACTTCTCATCCAAACACAAGCAAGTATGGAAAACACCTAGAAAGCTGGTTCCTTCCCTTTCCTGTGTCCCACCTCCCGTGAGATCAACAGTAGCAGCTATGTAGTGACACTGTGCTCAACACACCCGCAACCCAATTAAGCCTCATAATCCTTTGAGCAAAGTGTTGTTAACTGTCCCATCTCAAGGATGCAAAAGGCAAGACAAAATGAGGGTGAATGAGTCACCCAAGGTTGTCAGGTCAGTGAGTGGCAGAGCTGGGACTTGAGCCATCTCCTGCGCCACTCAAAATGCCTCCCCCTCCCTTCCACCCTAGGACTTTGATTCCAAAAACTCACCTGTCTCTTGGGCCCACTCCGCTGTCATTTCTCCATGACCGCCCCAGTAGGTGGGGCTGGGAGATGTAATAACCAGGCATCTCCTTTTCTCTGTTCTGAGCTCTGTGTTCACAATACCATAGGATTAAGAGAGGAAGACGGTAGGAGAGCTCTGGGCCAGACCTACTGACCAGAAGAAAGTACGGCCCACCCCAGGGGGACAGCCCTTAGCCTAGCAGGTGCAAACAGATAGGCTGTGGAGATGGGGCCCCACCTCCTACCTGCAAGAAAGGTTTTTGGACATGGGGTGGATCATTCCGCTCTCTGGGTTGTCTCTGTGGGCTACTGGCCATTCTTCTTGTGGGCCTGATTGCCAGGAGGGGCCGCTTTGTAGAGAAGACTTTCCTGGCAGCATTGTTTGCTGTTGGGGTTGCTATAGTGATGCTTCCTGGATGGTGACGCAGGAGGCAGCCCTTACCTCCCCCTGGGAGGGCTCATCAGTCCCTTGGGCCCTGGCTGCCTTTCAGGTGAGACAGGCAGGAGATAGGGCTCATATGTTTTTGGCAAAAGATGGTAACCAGAGGGGCTTCTGGGGACAGACTTGCCTAGGAGGGCAGGAAGAGAAAAGGCCTGGCTCCCAGGCCCCGGGTTGGGGTAGAGGTGGTCCTGAGGCACCTATAATTGGGCCCATCCTTCCCTACTGCTCCGGGAGGTGAGGGCCCTGCCCCTCTGTAGGCCTTTCCCTTACAGGGAGCGCTAAAGGGCCAAGTTAACCATCAGGTTGAGAGGTGCTGAAGAGGCTGGCCATGCAGGACCAGCCTGGGAGATCTGCCAGTTTCTGTGCTAGAAAGGATGTGTGCCTGTGCAGGATGTGGGAGGCAGTCCAGGCCCAAGCCCTCAGCACTCTCTATCACGTGCTGCTTCATGCTGGCTTCAGGCCTTACCTCTTCCGGGTCACCACCATCACATCGTCTCCCATGGCCTTCTCCACCCCCTCTGTATGCCTCAGGGACCAGACACCAACACGCCAGAGACCACACTTCCACCCTGGATTTTATTGACAGTTATGGTAGTGTTCTTGAGCTGGCTCACAGGCCTGTGGTCAGCTGGGGCCTAGGGTGGCTCTTGGCAAAGCTGAAGTGTGAGCTAAGGAAGCTAGGCAGGGCAGGGCCCCTTCAGTCTTCTCAAGCCTTGGGCCAAGTTCTTGGCAATGGCTAGTCTCTCTGGCATGATTAGGGACATTATCAGAGAAACGTCTCATGGGAGCACATCTAGGGACCCACATTCTTGGCTTCAGATGCATCCATTCCCCCACCCCCAATTCAACTCTTGACCCATTACAAAAGACCTTTTTACCGGGATTTCTTCTTGCAGGAAAGCGGACTTGGAAACATGGGGAGGTGGGAGGGAGGGGCAATAAGAGGGACCCTAGGAAGCCGACCAGCTTGTCTGGGTGCCTACAGTAAAGAGCCCTTGAGGCAGGTGTCCTGGGCCTGGAAGAAACCGTGCACTGCAGGTCCTCCCTTCTCTAGGAATTAAAAGCAAGGAACAGAAGCAAACTGAAACCCCTTGTCATCCTACCCACCTTCTGGCAGTCTCTAGATAATGATCTAAGGAAATAAGCTTACATTTATAATTAGAGGATAATTTGGAGAATATACACTATTTACAAGGGCCACCTGCAAGAAGCAGGGAAGGTGGGAGACTGCTGGGCACAGGTGTAAACAGTCTGGGGAGTTCCTAATCTCTTTTTTCCCTTGTTTTTGCTGTTCCCACCCTTCAGCTCCTAGCAGGGAGAGTGAGGAACCAGATTCTCTTGGGGAGCACTGGTGACACAGTGACCGGTCACCAGGACCTCGCTGCTTGCAGAGGGCTCAGTAGTGGCCATGGCGTGACCAGGCGACGTGGAGCTAGAGGAGTGGACGGTCCTGCCTGCTGTCCTCACTCCAGATGAGGCTTGGATGGCCCAGCCACACGAGCTCCTGGAAGTGTGGATGGCATGGGCAGCAAGGGTAAGGTCAGGCCTCTACCGCAGCTCAGGAATGAACTGAGCCCAGTTGATGCCGTCAGGGCCCAGAGGGTCCTCCTCCAGGCCAGGAAAGCTGATGTCCAGCAGGATCTTGCTGAGGCTGTCATTCATTGTGTCCAGAACCAGGCCTTCTGTCAGAGAACGGTTGGCAGAAAGGCTGGCCACCTCTGGCCTGGGGGACTGTGGCTTGGGGACTTCCATATCTGAGGGGGAGGAGGTGCTGAACGGGTCAGAGGTGAGGTCAAAGGGCTCCGAATTGAGGAGCTCTTGGGGTGAGTCAAAGAGGGGGATACTTTTCAGCGGGGTGGTGCTAAAATCCGTCAGCCCCAGGGAATCAGGCAGGGGGCCAAAGGCAGCCTGGGGGGGGTGTACTGGGCTGAAATCTAGCCCCCCTACTTTGGCTGGGGGTGTGAGCCTCCAGGATTCAGGGGTCACGGGGAGGACAGATTTGCTCGGGGTGGAGGAGATGGGCAGCATCTCCTTAATGGGGGTCTTAAAAGGTCCTCCCTCCTCCTGGGAGTAGCCAAGCTGGGAGGCAGTCTCAGAGGACTCTGCGGGCAAAGGGAGCTCTGTGGCTTGCTGGGAAGCCCCAGGGCCCTCGGAGAAGAGGAGCTCAGGCTCGTCCAGACAAGGAGGCAGGAGGTGCTGTTTCCTTCGAGACCGGCTCATCTCCCTCCCCTCCCTTCGTTTAATCACGAGCATTTCTGAGACACACCGGGCTGGGGACTTGAGCCCACTGTAGGACTTCTTGGGCCTTGGAGTGGGAGAGTGGGACGAACCCTCCCAGGAGTGAGATGATTCCTCTTTGACAGACAGGCATGGTGAGGGCCACTCCTCCAAGGGTGGGCTCTCCACTTTGATGGGTCTCCCCAAGGGTGGCGTTTCCTCTCCAGGCTGGGTTTCTTCCTCCTTGATGGACTGAACTGGAAGCAGAGGAGACAGTCCTTCTCCAAGCAGGAGTTTGTCCTCTTGCGCAGGCCCTGTGGCAGGCAGAGGGGCCACCCCCTCCTCGGCTAGCAGCACCTGAAAGGAAAGCAGGGGTGCGGTGAGAGGGAGCTTTCCAGGCCTTGATGCTCACCCCAGTCACCAGGCGGGACACAAGGTCATGACTAAAATAAGCCACATGCTGGTACTGGTCCTCTTTTTTGTCTTTTTAAATCTTACAAACTATGAAATATGAGAATATATGATGAAGGTGGTAGTTCAATTCTGGGAGTAAAAGGTAGAGTGTTGTTTTAATATGGCGCTGGTATAATTAGTACCCAGCTGAGACCATAAAATTGGATGCCTGTTTCATACCACATACAAAGACTTCAACAGAAAAATTAAAACCATACGAATCCTGAAAGAGAATCTAGGAGGCTACATGTACAATCTGAGGGTGGGGGGTGACCTTCTTAAGCAAGACTGGAAACCCAGAAGCTGTAAAAGAGAAGAGAGACATCGTTGGCTATATAAAAACTTAAAATCTTACTATGGCAAGAGATTCCATAAACAAAGAGACAAACAATAGAAGTAATATATATATATATATATATATATATATATATATCTCTTCAGCACCAAAGACAGAGTTTAATATTTTAATAACAAAGAACTTTCACATATTGTTATCAAAACCTCATAGAAAGATGGGCCATGCCCCTACATAACTATCTCGGTGAACCATTCCAAGTGACCTAACATGATGAGAAGGTACTCACACTTATCGATAAGCAAAGAAAGATAAAATGAGACAAGGAGATTTCATTTACACATAGCAGATGGGAAAATAGTTCAAAGACTATTAATACCAATTGCTGGCAAAGATATTGGTCTTGTCACATATTGCTGGTAGAAATGTAAATTATTGTATATTTTTTTGGAAACCAGTATCTAGCAAGATTTAATAAAATGGAAAACACCTTTCCACTGGGCAATCTCATGTCTGGTTTTCTAGCCCACAGAAATAAAAGCACTTGTAAGAAAGGTACCTGCAAAGATATTTATTGCTGTGTTGTTCGTAGGGCAAAAAACCCAGAAACAAAATGTACCCATAAAAGTGGAATGCTGGAAAATTTATGGCTTAGCCACACGGTGAAATATTGTGTGGCCATTAAGAAACAATGAATTCGAGCCAATGCCAAGTGACTTGGAAGAATTTCCCTGTGGCAGGAAAGTGTAGTGTGATCCCATTTTGAATGTTCTGGGTGTTATATGTCCATATATAAAATGGTTATGGCTGTATGTGTACGTATAGTACGTGAAGAGCAGGGATAAATGATGAAGGCAAGCATACTACGTTGTCAGCACGGGGTATCACGGGCAGCAGGGGGATGTGAGTTAAGGTGGGGGAGGGCAGGCAGAAAGATAAGGGGGAAAAAAAGATTGCAAATAAAACAAAAACAGTATACGTGCTCTAGTCACATGGATACATTTAGGTAAAATTACGTATGATGGTATGTATTATTTTATGTATATTTAAAAAATATTTTTTCAATTAAAAAGAATAAAGCAAACCCAAGTCTCTCTAAACTCCAGAGCCTAGGCAAGGGAACCCTTTTCTCTGCTTTGTTATCAGTCGGCTCTCGCTCACAAATCCTCTATAGCGTTAAGTCCAGACTTGGTAGCTCATCACGAAATGGTCTTAACTTCACCCTCCTCACCTTCTCCTCAAGCTAGGCCACTGATGCTCAACCAGGGGCGCTATCCCCACCCTCCTGCCCCCTAAGGGACATCTGGCAATGTCTGGACACATTTTAATTGTCACACTGGGGGATGCTCCTGGCACCTAGTGGGGAGAGACAAGGGATGCTGCTAAAGATCCCTCAGCGTGTAGGACCGTATCTGTCCACCGCCAACAAAGAGTTATCCAGCCCCGAATGTCAACAGTATGGAGGCTGAGAACCCCTGAGCTAGACTGATCCAATCACTCTACCATTACTGGATATAAACTGGCATCTCCTGCCTCCATGGCACCGCCCATTAGAATGCTGTTGCCACACCTGTTTGCTTACCCAAATGTAATTCTTATAAACTCATTAAGTATCCATGGGCTTCTGACATTACTTACACCGTAACCCAAGTTCCTTTTTAGCTCTTGAATTCTCCTTTGTCATACAAAGGAAAATGCCTTGTCTACCCAACTAGATTTATAAGCTCCTCCAGGAACATTTAGCAGAGAGCTTGCAAACCATAGATCCAACACTTTTAATTGACTGGAGTGTCTCGTCAGAGGAAAACGGAAGCCACTCACCTTGGGCGCAATACGGACTCGCTTGCTGTGGCGGGCAAGCTCTGAGCTCATGAGTGAAGCTGCCAGGGGCAATGGCACCTTTACCGAGGGCTGCAACACCAGTGACTGGTTCACTGGGAACTGGATGGGTACCAGGTACGAGCTGACCCGTGGTAGCAGCGGCTTCATCTTCCGCCCTAGGAGGACACGGGAGAGATCAGGAGCAGGGGTCCAGGGATCCACCCCTTCCCAATCCCAGGAGCTCTGCTCTCCTTCTCTGGGCTCAGTGCCCTTCGAGCTGGGCCCAGACTCCTGCAGTCGGGTTGTCTAAAACACGCCCCCCAAGCAAGGACTAGCCTGATGCCCACTGTCCCATACTAACGTGCGCCCAGTGGGAGTTCAGTTTTGATGGTCACGTTCCGGCGGAGCTCAGGATTGGGTCGTTTCTGCTGCTGCTTGTGGCCGAGAGGGAGAGAAAGAAACCTGGGTTAGCGAGGCAGGGAGAGAAGGCAGGAGAACCCGCCAGTGGCTCCGGGACCGTGCACTGAGCCAACCGACGGCCCAGAAAGAAAAGGCCGATCTGGGGCAGATGCAGGTGAGCCCTGTCTCCAAAGCCTGGTGAGTGGGAACAGGTGATGGCACGCAGACATATGACGGCAGGACAGTCCTACCACCTCATCCACGTGTCCTCACCACCCCCGGGGGATGCTAAAGCGTGGAGCTCTACGAGCGGCCGAGAAAAGCCAGGCAGGAAAGGGAGAGGGAAAACTGCCTCCTGCCAGGCCTACGCCATGCACTCGAGGTTGCCGTCTGGCACGAAGCCCGTGGCACGTCCTCTGCCACAGCATGCTCTGCTCCGTGCACTGTTGTCGTGCCCGTCGAGGGGGAGGAGAAGTGGGCAGGAGCTGGGGCGGCGGCCGTCAATTTCCTTACTCCCGGGGGCTAGGGGTGCTCTGCGTTTAGGGCCGGCAGTCACACAGCCGCACAGGCTCCCTTCCCCTGTCCACTAAAGCCATGCTGCACAGTGAAAGGGAAACAAGGCCAAGCCCCGGGCCGGGAGGAAAAGAATCTTACTGATTCCAAGTGCTCAGGCGATTGTGGAGACCCTGGGTCCAGTGGCTGGTGGCGGTCAGGCATTGTGGGAGAGAAATGAGATGAAGTTACCACCAGCGTGGTCAGTATGCCCGGGTCGGGAAAAACAGCTAGTGCTGTGGGATGCTGAGGGCCACGGGGGACGACTTTCCCACCCAGGGGAACAGTTAGAGCTAGCAGCCACCTTATGGGCACTTTGAAATCCCCAAACTTCTGAAAAGATGTTCTGGTGGCTCAGTTTCTGGTCTCCAGGCTGAAGAAGGGCTCTTGCAAAGCAAGGGTTTCTAGACTTTCTCTGTAAGAATCACCTCAGTGCTCGCTTCGGCAGCACATATACTAAAAGAATCACCTCAGAGGCTTGTTAAAAATGCATATTCTTAGGCCCATCCCAGACCCACTGAGTCAGAAGCCCCCAAGAGCGGCGTCTGGAAAGCTATATTTTAACAAGCATCCCGGGCAATTCTTACCCACAAGGCACTTAGGCAAACACTGTCCAGGGAAGTTGTCTATTTGGATCAGGGCAGCCCTCCCCAGGGCCTGGTCTAGCCCAGAAGTGTGTCATTCGGTGTGTGTCAACTGTACTTAATTCAGCTAGTTTTACGCAGGTGGTCTCTGGGCTGGCTGGCTTCTAACTCTGCCCGGGCCAGATAAGATCATCACAAGGAGGACTTGTTTCCTTTTGAGATGGATATTATGATGACCAATTCTGGCCCTATTTAGATGGAACCAGGATACTCACCTTGAACACCTGGTCCAACGTCAAGTAGCGATTGGCACTGGGGTGGATAGTCCAGAAGGAGACCTTGCCATTGGCAGATGTCTCCCGAACAAACATGTCGTGGAGGGAAAGGTTGTGGCGGATGGAATTCTGCAAGGAGAGAAAGACAACTACTTATCAGCTACTTTAGCTTCAGAGTCATCCCCTTTGATGTTTCCCCAGGGGACATCAGCCTCAGACCTCCCCCACTGTAGCCAGCAGTGTCCTCATGGTCTAGGAGCTGGCAAGCTGGGCCATAAAGCCATCAATCCAATGGCTGGTGGTAAAGAAAAGACCCGGATGGCTGTCAGCGGCTAGGAAAGAGGACCGAGACCATGAAGCATTCGGTAGCAAGACAGGTGAGTGAAAAAACTAAGAAACTAGGAAATTTCGTTGAGGTAAGCATGTGAAGAGTTCTATTGTGGGGACGCCTGGGTGGCTCAGCCCGCTAACCGTCTGCCTTCTGCTCAGGTCATGATCCCAGGGTCCTGGGATCGAGCCCCACATCGGGCTCCCTGCTCAGTGGGGAGCCTGCTTCTCCCTCTGCCTGCAACTCCCCTCTCTCTCTCATAAATAAATAAAAACCTTAAAAAAAAAAAAAAAAGAGTTCTACTGTGGAGGAAACAAAACAAAAATACCCTCGCTTGGAGCTGCGCCTCTGTCAGAAGACCAACACTGTGGCTCTGTCAGGGTAGTGTGAGTGACAGTGACTCCAAGGAACCTCAGTGTCCCCACGAGTACAATGAAGAGAACGTCCCTGACTTCTGGAGAGGACATGTGACATTAGAGGAGGTGAATCTTGGATCACGAGGCTCACGGACAACATTTTTTTGTTCATTAAAACCTTTCATAAAGCTACTTAGTCACGGCAGCTGTGGTTCAACGGAGCACAAGAGGAGGCTCAGTGCTACCCTGGACAGTCTCTCCAAGACCTCTACCCTTAGGGACCTCAGGGAGGGACCAATGAAGTGGCTGCAGAGCTCCTGCTGACCATCTTGCCTGGAATCGGCAGGATCAAGTCACGTCCAAGAAAGATACAATTGTTTACGGTTCCAGCTTTCTTTGCATTTAACTGTTCCTCAGAGCACCACACACAAAGGGCTGCACATCTGCGCGGACACACTGCTGGGCCAGAGTGACCTCGGCGTTCGTTGCTACGGGTTGCTATGTACCTTCCAGCCTGGCTTGGCAATGTGCTTGAAATAGGGGAAGTGGTCCTCGATCCAAGTATAGATGTCTTTCAAGGTCATGCGCTTCCTCTCGGTGCTATTGATGGCAAACTGTATCATGGCCATGTAAGAGTATGGCGGCCGCTCAGACACAGAGTCCTGCCAGGATGCTGATGCTCCCGGGGGCTCCTCGACCTGAGGGTTATGAGAAGCCAAAGGCAAGGAGAAAAAGAAATGACATGGAAGAGTTCATAATGCCTGCCCTGGGCCCCCAGCAAAGAACATCCCCCAGAGAAACCTCTTAACCGGCAGAATTGTGCTAGAAACCTACTCATCTGAGACGACTAGTCCATAGAATAAAATTTTAGGATTAGGAAGCATAGCGATGATCTAGTCCAGTCCCTAGACAATGTGGAGCCACTTCTCTGTCATTGTTCATTTTGTTGAATATGTTGTCCCATCATAAGTGGAGGTCCAGTCTGCTAGTAGAAACCTCTCGGGAAAGTTTGGGTGTACATTAGGATTGTTAAAGCATTGATTTTATCCTAAAACCATACTCATTTTTCAGAATCAAGAGACCAATGTCTTCGTCTGCTTTCTACTACTGATGTGATGTGAATAAACCGACCTCTTTTCAGGGTTTGTATGAGATAGATACTCTCAAGAGTATAGGACAGACAAATGTCTGCAAAACATACATCTGGCTAAGTCTCAGGCAAAAAGCTGATCAGTCACATTTGAAAAAACTGAGCTCTGGCCTGCCTGGGTGGCTCAGTCAGCTGAGCCTCTGACTCTTGGTTTCAGCTCAGGTCATGATCTCAGGGTCATGGGATCAAGCTCTGGGTTGGGCTCTGTACTCAGCTTGGAGTCGGCTTGAGATTCTCTCTTTATCTCTGCCCCCCCCACCCCTCCACTCGCTCACTCTCTCTCTCTCTGGAATAAATAAATCCTTTAAAAAATACATAAAAAATTTTAAAAACTGAGCTCTAACTTTAGAAAGTGCACAAGTTTTAAGTTTTACTTATGCACACATCCATGTAAATTTTCACTTTTTAAAGGCTGCAATGACTGATTTAAGGGTATATGCAACAATATGGCAATACTGAAAACAACCCCAGGCCACATAGTTGGGTCAAATCGAGTTTGATTACCGGGGAAGTATTTAACATTCACACCTAACTCACTTTATTTGCTATTAATGTATCTTCTAATAGAACTATCTTGTACTCTATCTTATGCTCTAACCTTTCATACTGTTGGGCTGCCTCTTTAAGGCTCAAGTGGCTTTCCCAACTAAGATCTCTTCATCATTTTCTGAGTACCTGCCAAGGGCAGAGTACTAAACTTAGTGCTCATGGAATACTGAGTGAGTCAGGAGCATCTGCCCTCGAGGAAATTTCACAGATGGGGCAAAAAAGATTCCAGGCAGAAAGGTAGCTCAAACGTTATGCAGATCGCACTAAGTGAAGTGCTAATACCAGAACTTGGAAATTCTGCTCCAAGGTCACTTGATCCATTTCCCTTCTTAGAAATTCCCTGCACTGGCCCTGACTCCCCTAGTGAGAAGTCACCTTTACCTGACTCTGCTCCAGGTGACGATTTTCCTTTTCCTCCATCTCTTGCTTGATGCTGCTGGAGCCCAGTCCATCAGAACTCATCTTTCCGAGCCACTGGATGTTGGTCAAGCTGCTGTCGAGAGTGCAGCCTGCTGCCTCGCCTCCAGCTAGAGGGGAAACAATCCAAGATGCGACTTAGCTGCCTGATCCAGTGTGTGCCAGGCCCATCAAAATCGGAGGTTGGGGAGCATCTCTCCGAGACCTCTACCCGTAGGGACAGGGATCGCATGCTGAATCTATTGTGGCCCTCAGGTACTCTGCCCCATTAAGGATTTCAGGAGAAATTCAGGAGAGATCAGTCAAGGCAACCTTAACAAAGAGTTAGTATTTGCACAAAAAAAGTCACTTTTCCTCCTCATGCTTCAGTTTTCTCCTTTATTAAAATGGAGAAAGATTTCTATTTCCTTATACGGTCGATGGGGAAGATAACTCGCAAAAATAAACAAATCCTTTCCTAATTTAAAGAAAGTAAGAGAAATGCTAAATTATAATTTGGGCACTTTCAACAGCGCCCAAAGGATCTGGGTCAAGGATTCAGGATGAAGACAGACAAGACTTTCCCCTGGTTCAGGCTAGGTGCCTGTCTGTTAAGTATCAACGTGACGGACTGCAGTCCTTGCCACCAGAGAGGAAAGCCTGGGCTCCTCATCCCTTTGCCTTGCAGACCACATACCACAGCTCTCCCATCTCTGCCCAGGAAGGGCTCCAGGTGGTCTAGGAAGATTCACATCCCTAGCTGCCGGCTTTGGTCCCAGGGTCTCGGTGACCACTTCTGTCCTCTTGGGATCATTGCTGGTTTGGGCTTGAGGCTGGGGTCCTGGAGGGCGAGTGGGGGCTCCCCCACAGCTGATGAGGATGAATTTGTTGGGCCCACTGCTGCCACTCTCTTTTCCTTTGGCGGTCAATGCTGTGATGATGCTCTGGATATTGGCATTGTTAGGGACGGCCACCACTTGGGTGTTGGGCATGGTGGGGTGGTTAATGATCTTGATCCCAGCTGGAAACTTGCAAGAGTTGGACTCTGCCACCTCCTTGGAAGCCTGTGCTTGACCAGGCTCTTGTTGGGCAGGGGGCCTCTTAGGTTCCTCTCCTGATGTTTCACCTGGGGCATGTTGAACAGGAAGGGGCAGCCTCCGTCTTTTGAGAATCAGTGGCCGACGGGGGCTGGTTTTCATTATGAATCTGTGCTTTCACGCTCCATTGAGAATCACAAGCATGGGCCCTGGAAAGTGCAAGGAACAGCAGGATGTCAGAGATTTGTTAGGCTGAGAAGGAGGTACTGCTAGAGAGAGGCGTTCCTCTTTCCATGACCAAAAGCATGAGCCCACAGGCCCAGGTTAATGATCCCTGGGCCTCTGTAAAGACCTCAGACAATAAGGGGATGAGTTCGATGACAAAAGAAAGCTAAAACTGAAGCATTTCAAAAGGGGAAAGCAGGACTGGGTTGAAGGTAGGTCAACACGGCCAAAGGTCTTCGGGAAGCTTAAGAATGTTTGGCTACAGAAATGAGTGGGACAGTTAAAAAATGTGGAAATTTCTATTATTGCTTATTATACTACAGATCACTTGCAGTGACTCTAGGGACAGGAATGCTGGAATTGAGGACATTTAGCAATTTGAGGAGTCCAGACAAAACTCTGATCCCGTAATCTATTTTATGATTGATAAAGGCTGTATATTTTTACACCATCTTAGTCTATAAATAAAAGGATCAGTGCCCATGGAATCAGAGGAGAAAGGCAGATTGCACTACCGCTCCCCTGCCATCATCTCCTACTTCACAAGACCTCAGAGAAAACGGAAACTGCTCTAGTCAAGGCCCCTGGGGCTATTCATCTCACAGGCTATTATCCTTGCACTGGCAAAAGAAAGAGTACACTTTTCTTTCACAATTTGCAAAATATTTCTATAGTGACATTTTAGTCCTTGCGTGTGTTTATTCCTACTTTAACTTTCTAAGCATGTTATTCGAGTCCTTGATTTCTCTTCCAGAACCAAGACTATAATCCTTATCTCCTGACCAGTAGAATGTGCTGTCATCAATATGCTAAGGTGGTTCTGTCATGTTAAGGAAAATAGTTTTATCTTTAAAAAAATAAAATGTGTTTGTTGGGTGCCTGGATGGCTCAGTTGGTTAAGCGTCTGCCTCCAGCTCAAGTCATGATCCTGGGGTCCTGGGGTTGAGCCCCACATTGAGCTCCCTGCTCAGCGGGGAGTCTGCTTCTCCCTCTGCCCTCACCCCGCTCTTGTGCTCTCTCTCTCTCAAATAAATAAAATCTTTAAAAAAAAATTCGTGTTTGTTGATTTTAATAGATACACGGGATACTCTGCCATCATGTAAAATTGTGTAATCCTATTTAAAGGTACTTTGACAGAAGAATGGGCTGTCTGTGTTAGGACATCCACTATCCCCCTAAAAATGACTGTCACAGTCTGATGACATTTGCCATCTGCTTAGAGTTCATAGGCTCTCTCCACTCTGCCTCCTCCCTTTCCTTTATAACTAGGTTTCCTCTACTTTCAAATCTCAGTTTTATTTCTACCTCTTATCTCTTCAAGCCTCCCCCCGCCCCACCAATGAGTAAATACTATTATTCCTTCCCCAACCCCAAAAGGTATCTTCCTGGTCTAAGGCTTAATTTTGCTTTCAACTCTGATCAGTCTCTTCCTATCACGGCCAACACTTTAAGCTAGGGGACTTCCAGAGTGACCCCTCTGACACCACTGCCCATCCTGACCACGGAAACTTTGCAGGTTCTCGGAAAAAAGGATAAGGGCCCTGGAAAAGGGTGGAGTGGAGGCAGTGCGGCTCAGTGGTGAGAGCGCTTGGGAGCAGGGGAGGGTGTGGGCAGGTTTGTCTTTGACTTAATGCAGAATAAGCTCAATCTTCATGCCAGCCACGGTCTGCCTAGAAAAGTAGGCCACCCCAGCAGCCCTCCCGAGGTTGTGGGCAGGGCGCAGAGGTCAAACTTCCAGGGAAGGCCAAGAGGTGGTTTGAGAAAGAAGTGAGGACAAGGCCAGGAGGTTGGCCGGATGCAGAAAAAGTTTGCACCCTCTCTCAGCCCTCATTCCCGTGTGGCCCCAAACCTCCACTCTGGTACCGCGCCCTGCTGCTAGACCCCCTGACCTCGGCGCCCGAGCCCGGGCTCCCTGCCTCTGCGGGGGCCGGGGCTTGGACTCCATTCCTCCGCCCCCCGCTCACCTCCCGACTGCAGCCGCCGCCGCTGCTGGGCTGTGGCTCCAAGGGCGGGCTCCGGGCTCCTCCAACCTGGGGGCCGAGCCAGGGGCCCGGACAGAGACTCGCGCCAGGCCGGCCGGGTCCCCGGCGGTGCGGGAGGGGTGGGGAATCCCGGGGGATCCCGGGAGGGGAGGGGTCCCGGGCCGGGGGGCCGGGGGTGGGGTCGGGCACCGGAGCTTTCAGTTTGTTCCGCTGTTTGAAATTGGCGCCGGCGGAGCGTTGCGGTCACGTGACGGAGCGTCGCCAATCGGCGGCCGCCCTTGTCTCCGCGTTCCTTGCTCGAACGCTGCGGCGGCCCAGGGGAGCGGCGGCCGGGACGCCGCCGGGCGGGTAAGGCGGGCCCGTGGCCGGCTCGTGGGGAGGGGGCGGCCGTGGGCGGCCGGGAGGGCGCAGGAGGGGTCCCCGCGGCGGGCGGCGGGTGGGGCCGGCCGGGGCGGCGGGGAGACGGCCCTGCCCGGGGCCGGCGCCCTCGGCCTGCGCTCCCTCGTGCGTTCTGGGTCGCTTGCCTGAGCCCTCCCCCGGCGCCGCTCCTCCCGCCTCCCTCGCCAGCTTCTGGCCTTTCTAAAGCCTCCCCGGCTTGGCTTCCCTACTTGGGGGAAACTACTCCATTCCCCTCCAACTAACGATCGTCTGGCCGCCTCGACTAGTCGACCGGCGTATCATGTTGTTTAAGCTTCCTCTTAAAAAAAAAATTCCACGCCATGATAATACTTTATTAACTTGCTCGGCACATTTTGTTGAGCACCTACTATGTGCCAGGCCCTGCTAGGATAACAGTGGTAGGGGAGGTTCTTTCCTTACTCTGTATACAGTCTAATGGGAAGAGAGGAGACAGCAGACAGTTTTGAAGAATCGAATAAGCAAAAGGAGAATTATAGCTGCGAAGGGATAAATTAGAGGTCATTGATAACTGACTGTCTACAATAAGATCTTGCCTTCGGTAGGTCAGGAAAGGCTTTTCCGGACGGAAGCTTGTTTTGAGGTCTGATGCTTTTGTGTAAAGAAGGGAGTGAACCCCGCAAAGCAAAAGGAAGAAGATTGGGCTGTACAAAGGCTGAAGATTATCTGGGAGTCAGAGCTGAGAGGACCTGAATAGAGTGTGGTGTGAGATGAAGCTGGAGCCAGAGGAAATAGGACCTTAGCCATAACTGAGGGAGTTTGGTCCTTATCCAGAAATCAACAGTTTTAAGCAGAAGTGAGTCAAGATCAGATTTGCATTTTTAAAAGGCTCCTCTGCAGGGGCTGCTGGAGTGGATTAGGGTAGACCCGTTTAGGCTATTGCAATACTCCAGACCAGAACTGTTGGAACTTGAAGAGTGGTGGGGAGAGAAAGAGAGCAAGAGAGGGGCCAAAGGGGCATTATTGAAGACATACTTAAGAGGTAAGATTGTCAGGGCTTGGTGGTGTTGGATGGGGACAGAGGTGGGACATGTCAGGGTTTCTGGCTGCATAACTAGATGAAGGATAATACCCCGAGCAAGGGCCTTGCAAGATAATCACCTGTGGAGCGGGTGCAGGGGAGATGATCATGAATTCAGTTTTAAATATGTTGAGTTTGAGGGTGCCTGGGTGGCTCAGTTAAGCGTCTGCCTTTGGCTCAGGTAATGATCCTGGGGTCCTGGGATGGAGCCCCCCATCAGGCTCCCTGCTCAGCGGAGAGCCTGCTTCTCCCTCTCCCTCTGCAGCTCCCCCTGCTTGTGTGCGCTCTCTCTCTCTCTCTCAAATAAATAAATAAATAATACCTTAAAAAGGAAAAAAAAAGATATTTGGAGTCAACTGGAAAACTTAAATAAGTTGAGTTTAAGGTGCATTTGAGACATCTAGTTGCTGTCAAGTAGGCAGTGGCTATGTGGGTACTGAGTGTAGAGAATTCTAAGCTGAGTGTATAAATACTTAAGTCATCCACTTGTAGATGTGAGCCGATCATTGCCTAAGAAAGGTGTATAAAGTAAGGAAAGCTCCAAAACACAGCCAGAGGGAAAGGTTTTACAGAGCAAATGGGACTGACCTGCGATTATAGCATAAAGAGAATGGATGCAGATATATATATAGGTTTGTATGTTTGGTATCTGGAAAGTGAGTTTATTTTCTTTAATGTCTCCTACGTTCTCTGTGAAGTAGGAAATAAGGTCATTTGTTAAGAGGGAAGGGGAGTTCTAAGGTTTTAAGAAAGTGGAAACATCTTAAGATAATCTGCGGATATTGAGTTGATGAAGGGAACATAGTAGGATTGCTGCTGAGCAGTCATGTCTATTGGAGGCTGGCTAATGTCAACACTCACTGGAGGCATTGTTACTGCTGTCATCTCTCCACTGGATTCCTGCAGCAGCCCTTTAACTGGGTGCCCTGCTTCCTTTCTCCGTGCCTGCTGTCTCCAACCCACCTGTTCTCACAGAGCGCCTAAAGTTCTCATTGTAAAATAGAAATGTCGCTTCCCTGTCCAGAGCCTTGCTGTGGCTTCCTGTCACACTAAGAATAGTTAAGTCCAGAGTCCTTAACCTTGCCTGTGAAGCCCTGTGTCACATTAACTGTTTCTCATCTGCTCTCCTTTCTTCATTTCAGGTCTTTGCTCAAATATCACTTTTTCAGTCGCCTTCCCTGACAGCTCTCTCTAAAAGAGCACTGAGTTGGCTCAACCCCTTATCCTGTTTGGATTTTCTCCATAGTCACTTCCCAACTAGGATGTAAGTACCACGAGGGCAGGGATTTCATTTTGTTCTCTGGTATATATTTCCAGCACCAAGAACAGGGCCTAGCACTGCGGGCACTCAGTATTTGTTGAATGGCTGAATGAACGAACAAACAGCTGTGTGTACTACCTGTGTTCTCCCTAAAAATGATTTGTCCTTTCTTCCTTCTTTACCTGTATCTCCACTGCCTAGTGACAGAAGTCAGAGTATGTTACTTTTTATGGTTGACTGACTGAATGAATCATGAATGTGTGGTGGAACCAGTCTGCCCTGTTGTGGGACTTCGCTGGATGCCAGCTGTACCTCCCGCGCACCTCTCCATTGCACGCAAACTTCTATCCCACCCTTCCACTTGAAGCTCTTACTAAGTCGATCTGGTTACTAGAGTCAATGGACATTTTTTTCACTTTTTTCAGCCTGTTTATTACTCCGGGTCCTGTTGATCCTGCTTCTGTGTCTTGCCTCCCATTTCCGCCAACACAGCCCAGATTCAGGCCTGATCATTTCTCACTTCAGTAACAGAGTAACCTCCTAAAACTGGTCCCCCTATTTCCAGAGTACTCCCTCTCCTTCCACACTGTTGCCAGGATGATCTGTCTAAAAGACAAAAACAACCAATTAAGACATTTATGGAACAATTGAAAATTTGAACATGTCTGGATATTTGATAATATATTTTTTTATTTGTAGGAGAGAGAGAGCACAAGCAGGGGGAGCGACAGGCAAAGGGAGAAGCAGGCTCCCCATTGAGCAAGGAGCCTGATTCGGGACTCGATCCCAGGACCCTGGGGTCATGACCTGAGCCGAAGGCAAGACCCTTAACCCTCTGAGCTACCCAGGCATCCCTGGGTATTTGATAATATTAAGGAATATATATATATGTTGTATTAATGGGGATGGCATAATGGCTGGGAATATTCATCTTTTCTTCATAATAATATAGGGGTAGGGGAAGTGGATAAAGGGTGTGGATGGATCGTGATTGGCTATGGGCTGATGTTGGAACTGGGTGATGGGTACACGGGGGCTCATATTATTCATTCTCCTTTTGTGTATGTTCAAAATTATATGGAGGGAAAGTTAAAAAAAACTGTTATCATATCGTTCTGCTTGAAAATCTTCAGTGACTACTTAGGCTAGAGTCCAAACACCTATGGTACACCTGCTTTTTCTGACCTGACCCTGACACCGGGTCCAGCCTCTGGGGTCTTGCATTTGTCTTTGCATACTCTGTGCCCAGCTCCATGGAGCCTGTGATACCTTGAGTTCACAGTCTTGTCTCCGTGCCTCTGTATGTGCTGTTCCTCAGCCTGGAGTGCCTTGCTGTCTCTGCTCTCTGGCTTTCCTTATCCCTTCCGTACTAGGTTAGGTATCACCCTCTCTAGAAAGCCTCCCCTGGGGTGAGTGGAAGCATTCTTCCCATTATCGGAATTGTCTGTCTCCCTCTGCTAGCCTCTCAGCTCTTTGAAGATAGGGACAGTCTCTCTTATGTGTCCCTGCAAGCGCTTGGCACTTGATAAATGGTTGTAGAATCTTTAAATTCCCAACACCCAGCACGGCACTCAACACGTGCTCGATCAGTGTGCGTTGGATGAATGCTGTTGACCAGGAACTACTGTGTATTTACTTGGTGGTGCAGGGATAGAAGCTGTACTCCCCAAGGTGTGGAGGTAGGGGTGGTAGTTGATAGTAGAACTGGTTGGCAGAGGATGAGCAAGAGCTGGGGACAGAATCATCAGAATTGTCTCCCAGCTTTTGTTTTTTTTCTCTGCAGGCATGGGTTGGAATCGGAGCCTGAACCCGGACCTGACAACAACCAGCATCATGTGGTTACTAATTTTAACTGCTCTTCATTCACCTATTGATGCCTCCCAGAAAAAAACGCCGCCAGCCTTCCCAGAAAGCCCAGCTGCTATTCCAAGAACCACCACTGGAGGGCCCCAAACACCATTATGGCTCTCCCCAGCTTACCATCACCCACACTAGACAGGTGCCCAGCAAGCCCATTGACCATAACACCGTCACTTCCTGGGTAGGCCATGGGATTCTTACTTTGA
This sequence comes from Neomonachus schauinslandi, assembly GCF_002201575.2. Classification (NCBI taxonomy): domain Eukaryota; kingdom Metazoa; phylum Chordata; class Mammalia; order Carnivora; family Phocidae; genus Neomonachus; species Neomonachus schauinslandi. The sequence goes on along the minus strand of NC_058407.1, from coordinate 99,972,537 downwards.
CTTTTGCTCTGTTAGCCTTCGTAGAATGCTGCCTCTTCTGCCCCTTAAACCAGGGCCTCCAAAGATTCATGGGAGCAGGGACAAGAGGCAATGTATTCTTTCTGTCACCAGCCATCTTCTCGGGGATATCTTCTTTTCTAAGTTCAAGCTGAGGCAAGGGCTGGTTGGAGTTGGAGTCTTTCCCCCCACATTCTTCTTAAAGAGTTCAGTATAAAAGTTTCATTATTACTCGGTAGCTCAGTGAAGAAGCCAGATAAATGGCCGAATGAATAAAAAATGAGAATGTTCCCCAAGAGTCACTTGAGAGGTAAACTATTTAGCTAGGTACTATATTTATAGTTTAAGAGAGTGAACCTGGAAAAAACCCCACAGAAATGGCATGTCGTATTTTGACAGTTTCAAGGCCCTAGGAAGAGAATATAGCCACTGTCAGGAAAGTGGTATAGCCAGAGGGCCAGACAAAAGCATAAACTTCACATAAGAGTGCTTAATATATATAGCTTGTTCAGGATTGCTTGGAAGAACCATAATACTTGCTTTGGGATTGTAGAAGAAATTGAAATGTTAGAATCCCATGGATGAGAAGAGGAATGAACACTTACTGAGGACTCGCCATGTGTCAGGTCTTATGCTAGTTGCTTTCCATACATGATCTCACTCCCTATTCTTGCACTCAGCATTCACTCTACAGGGGGCCTTCTTCGTGCCAGGCACTCTGCTAGGTGCTGGGCATCAAAGGTGAGGAAGACTGCTGGACTCTGCCCTCAAAGTTTAAAGATAAACAAGTTGCAGCTGTATGGTGTGATAAAGCGAAGGAGGCATTGTCCCCTTTCTTACACACAAGGAAACGGAAAGCCAGAGAGATCGAATTACTTGCCCAAAGCTCATATCCCTTTCTTTTAATATCCCATTAGACAAATACTTTGTTTTGTGTCCATTACTGTAGTGGGCCCCCATTTAGAATTCTGGTCCTTGGATATAGTTTCCTCTCTCAGGTTCGTTCGTACTTGGTAGCTGGCTCTCCTCACTTCTTTTTGGTTTTTGTTTTTAATCCTAAAGGTATCACCTCAGTTTGATATGACAGCAGAAAGCTGGTTCCCGGTGAACCAGAAATGTCATCATCGAAACCAGGCAAGACATGCAAGTCGAAAATCTACCACCTCCAAGTTCCCACATCTAACATTTGACAGTCCACTGTTTTCCTCTTGTTCAGCCACGCTTGGGATCCCCTTAAGCAGGGAATGCCCCGGTCAATCAGAAAAGCAAATTTCCGGAAGGCCCTTAGTTCCAATGCTCAGTCCTCAAAGCTGTGGGGAAGTGTCAGCACATGCGCTTCAGAACTTACCTTATGTATTCATTCCCCCTGATATCCAGACCCCAGAGTCATCGTTTGTGAAGGAGGGGCCTGTTCCCCCAGGTCAGAGGGAAAGTAGCCTTCCGAGCTGCTCCTTCCATGCTAGTACTCCCAAGAGCCCAGAGCCTGGGCCTGTTCTAGTTAAAGACACTCCTGAGGAGAAGTATGGGATCAAGGTCACATGGAGGAAACGACGCCACTTGTTTACTTACCTCAGGGAGAGAGGGAAGCTGAACAAAAACCAGTTCCTTGTGAAAAACTCACTGGATTTCTCCGGCACCAGCAGTCTCAAGAAATTTTCATAAAGTTGCTAAAGTACTTTTCTGGTTCACAGGAGAGTACATCAGGAGAATAAAATGGAAATAGTACCAATAACCTCAGTAGAAAAAAAGATGTTTTAACCAGAACCTTGGAGTCGTAAGGGAATTCAGTTCCCAGATTTGCTTTTTAAGATGTCTTTTCCTAAAAAGTTTTTAGTGTCATAAACAGTTCATATTTTTCTTAACATTAACTGTCTAACATTTTAAAGTATCTTGTAGTAACTATTTAAAATGTATGTAAATAAATGATTGCAGAAAGGTTTTAGAGAACCCTGCTTCTGATTACCGATCATGCAGCAATACTGCCTTCTCCACAAACAGTCTTTCTACGTTGTTTTTTTTAAAACTACTAGTTAATCCTCTAATCACCTCGTCCAAACTAATTCATTCCACACTTTTGAGTACCAACTCTGTGTCAGGCTCAGCAGCAGCTTCCTTTATGACATGATGGACAGGAAAAATAAAAGCAAACTCTGTGACTTTGTGGCTGAGCTGCCACCTCTACAACCTTGCTCATCTGCTAAAAGGCCAAGGTGAGGAAAGGCAGCAAGCCCTGTTTCACTGAATACAGTGGGGTTAGGGGCGATAAAGGGGACATAGATAAGTTACTTAGGTTTGTTGTGTTTTGGTTTTCTATTTCCATTCGAAGAAGTCTGTAAATGCCAAATAGGGTGGGAAAATGATTTCTTGAAATGTATGTAATTAAATATGGGAACTTTTCAGAGAAGACTACTTTCTGTAACTAGAGCAGGACTGCCCAGGCAAAAACTGTCTCCTTTGCCCTTTGACCAATACGGATAGCATCTCTTTCAACTGTATCTGTTCAGTTTTAAGAACCTACTCTGGTCTAGCCAGAGCTAAACAAGCAGGGATTATTCTGTTTATTTCATAGATGGGAATCTGAAGCCCAGATAAAGGACTGTGTTTAGGGTCACACAGGGAGTGGAGGCTGACACTTTGAGACGATGCTCTGCTCTCCTAGCTTGTGCCAACTTCTGTGCCTCTTAGAAAGGCAAACCCAACGTGGAAACAGCTGACCTCCGAATGCTATAAACACAACATGCGATAACTTTTGCCAGGATGTTTTGTAGGGGTTACAATGATATGTGTAAATTGGTGGTGAGAAAGGAAGTGGAGACAAGATTTATTGGAAACGAGAGTATATATTTAGATGGCAAATCTCATGGGATATGGATGTTTGAAGATCGACCATAGGCCCGTATAGAGAGGTAAATGGGAAAGGTTCTTAAAGTCTGTAGAATTGGTCTAGCAATGCTCTAAAAAGCTTGGGCTGGAGTAGGGGAGGCTGAAGGAGTTTTGTGCAGTTGGAATGCGAGACCAGATAACTATGAAAGATGCATTTAACGGCGGATGACTGCTGGAGAGGGTACGGGGTGCTTCCCAGAAGTCTCTGGTGTCGGGAGGGGCCGGATTGTGAGGGAGCCGGCAGAGGTCTGTGAGTGGGTCCTAACATTACAGACCTCTGGAAAGCACTCTGGGTGGTCTCTGGGTACAAACGTTGGGGACGCGGGGGAGGCCGCTCCGTGGGTGGCGGTTAGGGGGATGGGCCGTTCCTCCGACGAACTGACTTCCCCGCCGCTGGGAGCCAACGCAGCTGTAGCGAACACATCCCTCCGTCCTCCGTCCCCCGCCCCGCCCCGCCCCCCTGCCCCCCAGCGGCTCCATCCCATCCCCGAGACGCGCTCCAGGGACCCAGCCCTACCTAGCGCGTCACCAGAGTTCGGCGCAGGCGCCTTTAACTCCTGGCGCCTCCGCCCCCTAGAAACCCTCCCGCATCGTCGGGCAGCAGCAATAGCCAATGAGAGACGAGCGACGGGCACGAGGGCCAATAGGCGGTGGCAACAGTGCAGGGTGCGGTTGCTAGGGGGCGGGGCCCGGCCGCCTGCCAGACTTGCCAGCCTAGCCCCGGCGCCGGGGGTTCTGAACTTGGTTGCCGCTTCCTGAGCCGCGGGGATGGAGGCGTCGCGCTGCCGGCTCGGACCCCGCGGGGACAGGTCCGAGAGGGGTGGTGGCTGGTCTCGTCTCGAGCGGGGCGGAAGGACGGAGTGAGACCGTGGCGGTCCTCTGGAGCTTTGAAGAGAGGGCGGTGGGCTCGGTCGGGTCGGGAGGGACGGATTTGGCGGCAGGAGGCGAGTCTTCTGTCCTCCACTCCGCGGTGGAGGATCCCCTTTTTACCGGTGAGCGGGAGGAGGCAGCGGCTCTGCAGCCTTCACCGAGAGCAAGGACTTTGTGTTCAGGTCCTTGCTTGGGAAACTCTTGGGGTTTTCGTTACGAGCTCGTCTTGCTCTCTGTGGGCCTCGCTTACTCAAAATGCGTTAGCCCTGCTCCTCACGCACCGCCCGGCAGTGTCATAACTGAGGTGGATGAAGTCTTTCCCGGGGGTGTCGAAGCGTAAGGTTCGGGGTGATATTTAATCATTTGCTCTAATGCCATTGCTTTTGGCAGGCGGTGGTGAATTTTGGAACGGAGTCCGAGGGCCGAAAGTGCAAAACTAATCTTTTGCTTCTATCTGCTTTATAGTAATTCTATTTAGGATTGTTCGTCTTATTTGCAATGTACCGTACCCCTTGTTTGCGCTCCTCTTTTCTGCCTCCGCCAGAGGGAGAGCCTGGGAAATAAAACAATCGGAAATCTCAGTCTGTCAATTTCTTGTTAGCTAGGTTAATGAAAAGTTAAGGGGGAGCGGCATGAAATCATTGGCTTCAAACTTTGGCACTGTCTGAGGATTGAAATCATACACGCCAGCAGTATTCCCCGCTTTTTATTCCATTACCATGGCAAATAAAGATGTAGCCTGTAAGGATTTAGTCTATTTATATGAGTAGATATTTAAACAATTCTAAACCATTTAAAAACGTCACAAGGAGGTGTTGGGCATGGAGAACACCTATTTTCCCCTTTCGTCAGATTTTATTTACGTGATAGCTGCGATCTGAGAGATTTGTTCACTGCACTTTCTTTTTTTCGAGTTGAGAGAAAAATAACCCACGTTTACTAGTATAACTATGGAAGTGCTAGGAGGACGTAAAGTTAAAATTCCGCGTCTTTGTTGAATTCAGATGGTATATGTTCAGTGTGGGCATTCAATAAATTAATTTACAGCAATAAATTTCTTGGGTACCAGATGTTGGATATATGACTCATGGTTTTGGGGGGAGGGGGATTGACTTTGAAACTGAGACCAGGAGGCAAAGTGGTTTTTAATTTATTGGACCTGAAGTTTAAAGGGATAATTTTAAAGTTTTCCCCTCTTTTTCTTCCCAAAGAAAACTGCCCTTTAATTTAAAAACTGACATCAAAGGTGTGAGTCACCAAATGTTTCTCCTGCCCTAGGTAATATTAAGTGCAGTTTCTATCATTGTTTAACTCAGTTGTTGCTGAGAAGGAGTGGAATGTCTCCTATTTTGGCTTCAGGTTGTATGCTTAATGTTTTTGATGAAATACATTGATAGAGTTTTTGGTATTAATACCTTTCGATGTGAAGTATAACATCTGACTTTTAAGTTTCCTGTGATTTTTTTTCCTTTGAATTTTACCATGAGGCAGATTTCTTTTCAATGAAATGGAAAAATTACTAACAAACTTCAAATATTTTTCCTATTTCTGAAATATCTAGTGAAAATTGGAATTTGAAACATCACTCTCAGGACCTTTGTTGAAGCTAGGTATTTTATATTATAGCTTCCCGACCTTGAGCTTTCTCTGGCCTTTTGTCCCTGATACAGTTGAAGGTGTGGTGAGAGATTTCTCGGTGTGATGTGACCGTGTGACCCAGTTGACTAAGGAAGTCCTAGTCTGTGGTTTATCTATGTTTTCTCTTTAGAAATATGAGCAGTTTTAGTAGCTGGAGGTTATGTATTGTCCGGGCTTGTTATCCTCTCTGACGTTCTCTCTTTTTTGAAGATTTATTTATTTATTTTAGAGAGTGTGTGTGCACGTGAGCGCGACGGAGCAGGGGGAGGGGCAGAGGGAGAGAATCCTGAAGCAGACTCCCTGCTGACCTGGATCCCCAGGACCCTGACAACATGATCTGAGCCAAAACCAAGGGTCAGCCACTTAACCTTCTGCACCATCCAGGTGTCCCTCTTTCTTTTTTGAATGTTTCATCAGATCAACTAATTGTGGGCAAATAGAGACTTACCCGGTGCTTAAATATACTCAGAGTAACTAATCCATGACTGCAGTATGTTTGGCAGATATTGAAAGCTCCTAATAACATCAAACATGCACGTATTTTTCCAAATGTGAAAGCTACATGCAGACCTGGAAAGGAGAGGATAATCCTCTGCAGTGAACTTTCTTCTTTCTGACAGACTCAGACATTTTTTGGAATAGTTTTTATTTCTGACTTTGCTTGTTCTTTCCTATGGAAACTCTGCCGTTTTCCCTGCATCTGTGCCCATTGAAAGAAAATGCTAACGTTTGTTCTTACTAAGGGGGAAAGTATGCTTGAATTACTCAGAGGCAGAGTTGAAGTTGCTTTGCTTCTCCGTTTTTAAGGATTTTAGGACTAGAAGGGGCCTTGATAATTCCCTTCATTCTCCTGTTTGAGAATAGTAGAAATGGCTTCTTTCAAACTAGAATTTCCTATGCTCTGCTTGTGCTTTATTTGCTTTATTTCCTCCGAATCAATTCACTAGAAATAAACTCTTTGTTCTACTAAATTTATTCTGCCTCATCAGACGTCCTTACTGTCAGTAATAATGAAGCCTGCAAAATTTTCCTGGCCCAGTTAAGGCTTAGATCTACATATGCCTGAGAGACTACGCCCCGTCCACATGCTGATCGATGTGCTGCCTTTATTTACCCACTTTAATACCTGCCATGAGGGCTTGATAATGAGGGTTGCCATCTCTGTCTCTCTGCCTTAGAACTTCTGGGAAAACATGAATGATGAGTACTGTGTCACGTGAGTCATAGAACCCCTGGAAGACCACGGTTCTGAAGAGGATTATAGTAATACTTTTATTGTTTATAAGATGGCATTTGCTGTTTGAGCACATGGCATTGTGGGAGGCGCTGGAAACTTCCACTGGGTTCCTGAGTTCTAGTTCCAGCTTTTTCACTCTCTGGCAGTGTGATCTTGAGCAGCTCATCTACTTTTTTGGCTTCAGTTTTCTCCTCTGGAAAATGAGGGCTTCTTTGGATTCCCTCAGTGATTTATAACGAATTAATAAAATGACATATATATATTTTTAATAGCATATGGCTCAAATTTCAAAAGATAGAAAATGATATTCAGTGAAAAGTATGTCTTACTGTCTCCATGTCACCTTGTTCATTCATTGGTGGACATCTTAGGGGACCTTCCAAAGATACTGTGTTAAATCTACAAATATTCCTTTCCCACTCCTAAAATTTGATGATTTTGAGTTTTAGGGTAAAATATAATACTCTAAACCCTACTATCTACTTTCATCATTGACAAGAGGTGTTTTTAGAATATGAACTACAGTTCCTGCAAGTTTTTTTTTTTTCCTGTGGTAATTAAAGTATAGAAAATAGGACCATAAGTAGTATTTTTCAGACAGTCTTCTAGAAGAATAAATCTTGCTGTTCAGCTTTTCAAGAAGAAACTTCAGCATATAGTTTGCCTTTGATTTTAGGTTTTAGAATGCAATCAATTTAATAGAGGATTGACTTATTTCCCTATTGAAACATAGTGTAATTTTGTTATGGCAATGCCATATGAGCTAGAGATAAAGTAGGAGTTTTTTTTTTTTTGGCTGAGTAAAGGTCTTAAGCTGTGTTATTTTAAAAGGGAAGATCTGTCAAAATAAAATAATCAGTAATAAGGCTTACATTTGGGTATCCTTTGCTGCCTTCATAGTGTGTCACTCATTTGATCTCTTTTGAGCTTCATAGCTCTGAAGAAAACAGGGCTGGTGTTGTGGTCTTCATCTTATAGGTGGGGAAGTTAAAAATGAGAAAGGATGTGAAATACCTAAGGTCACATGACAAGAAAATGATGCAGTCGAAAGTAAAATTCAGAAGTAAAATCCAGGCTTTTGACTTCTAGTCCCTCTTCCACATACCGCCCCCCCCCAACCATGTATTATCAAAATATCTATTCCAAGTATTCTGGATGCCATTTTTACAAATAAATGACAACAATGGATACTGATTACATTCTAACTATTTTTAGGATGAGCAGTTGAAGAAATCAGACATTTTAGCGAAGTATTAATTTCATCCAATGGAAAGGGAGTGGAAGTATGTCTTTGGTATCGTTAGACAAACAAATGCACTTTGATCTTTATCCAAGAAATAGAAGGGGAATAAGAAACATTCCTGAGTAACATCCCTTTTTAAATCTAGAAAGAAGAAATTCATTCTTTGACTTCTGAATCAAATTATACATTTAAAATAACCTTTCTGTTTGGTTCACTCAAAAGAATGTTTTTACTTTTACTCTGTGGAACATGCAAAATGAAGAGGGGTTCACTCTAAAGTAATTTTTCTTGCTGCATCATTTGGGGCCAAATGAATGATTAAATCAGTTACCAACTTTTCCTTCTCATTGCCTCTCTCCCCACAAACAATTCTCCCTTCTTTCTGAAGAAAAGAAATGGGCCCACTAAATGGGCCTCTTAGGAAATGGATTTTCATTCCCTAGCTTCAATTATGTTAGTTCCAGATTGTGGCAGTCATTCAAGTAGGAGACGGCTGAGCCTAGAATACTAACATTTGTCCTCAGATGAGGAAGGATAGGTTTCAAAGGAGTCTTTTCTGGCAGTTCTAATTTGATTTTCATGTGCCTTTTCCCAGAAGCAGTGTTTTGTTCTAGCCAGAGGTGTTCTTGGTGGCTCAGTACATGTAAAAACACAGCCTTCCCGTAATGACATTTGGGATTGGGACAAGGTGAATCTATTTGTCAGTTGACTTAGAGAAAATTACTTTATTAATAGCTATTGCCCCACCTACCTGACACCGGAATCGGTTCAGACAGTGAAATCAGACTATATACAACTAATCAACTCCTCCCATGGGTTTCCTCAGAATCCACTCACTGGCTTAGAAATTCTGCTACCTAAAAATACCAAATGAACTGGGATTCTGACTGAAAAGATACTCAGCAGACTTATTGAAATACCATAGTGTGAAATTCCAGAGTGTGCTGACCATTGGAGTACATGTGGTTAATGGTGCAGTTTAGCATGCTGAGTTGTTCCACTTTTTGGCTATTTTGAATAATGCTGCTTTGAACATTAGTGTCCAAGTCTTTGTGTGCACATATATTTTCATATCTTTTGCATATATACCTAAGTGGAGTTGTTGGGTCATATGGTAACTCTGTGTTTTACAACTTGAGGAACTAGCAGACTTGTTTTCCAAAACTGCTGCAACATTTTACATTCCCCGCAGCAGAGGTGTTGGGGTTCGTTTCTCTGCATCCTTGCCATCACTTGTTATTGTCTATCTTCTTGATTATAGTCCTCCTCATGGATGTGAAATAGCATCTCATTGTGCTTTTGATTTGCATTCCTTTAATGATGATTAATTGAGCTTTTTTATGTGCTTATCGATCATTCCTATATTTTTAGAGAAATATCTGTTCATTTACTCTGCCTGTTTTTAAATTGGGTTGTCTTTTTATTACTTAGTTGTAAGAGTTCTTTATAGGTATTCTGGATACAATTTCCTATCAGATAAATGATTTATAGATATTATCTCTGTCAGTGGATTGCCTTTTCACTTTCTTGATGGTGTCTTTTGAAGTGCAAATGTATTTTATTTTGATATAGTCCAATTTATTAATTTTTCTTTTTATCTCTTTTGTTTTTGGTGTTGTACCTAAGCAATCATTGCCTGGTCCAAGTTCACAAAATTTAGTCGGATGTGTTCTTCTAAGGTTTTTAAAGTTTAAGCTCTTATATTTAGGCCTTTGATTCATTTGGTGTATGCTGTGAGGTAGGGGTCCAAATTCATCCTTTTTGCATGTGGATATCCAGAACCATTTGTTGATAAAATTATTTTGAACCTGTTTTTAAAACTGAAGTGTCATAGACTACTTTCCAACTTAGTACCTCTAGATCTACCTTATTCTTTTTAATGACCACAAAGTATTATTTTCATAAATGTATCTTATTAATTGCTCACCTGTTGACATTAATATTATCTTGGGGGGTTCTATTGAAAACAATGAAAAATAGCATCCTCGTTACATGTATCTTTATATATTTGGCCTAGTATTTTGTAAACTTTGTATGTTTGGGGATGCAGTGTTTAATTTTAGTAGAGGCTGCTAAATTTCCCTCCAAAAAAGGTTATAAACTTTTTCTTCAGCAGACTGTGAATGCCCATTTTTAAAGTGGAGCAATTACCATTCATTCTTGTTGCTCAATCCATTATATGTACAGATTGAGTACCTAGTAGGCACTTAGTAAATATTTACAGGCGATAAAGATGAGGGCAAAATTGAGGGGCTCCCTGCAGTTTGGATTAGAGTCACTTTAAGCTGGTCATTGAGACAAAGAATATAAAGCCAACTAATGCAAAATTCAGCAGCTAAAAGAAAATTGACATATGAAAGTAGGAACAAAGGTAGCCAAGGTTATGTAGGTGATATTCTTATGTTCTTTACAGATTAAATAAAGCATATTGTTTGTGGAGTCCAAGATGTTTACTGGCAATTATGATAAAGGATTGCCACAAAAACTGTTCCAGAGGTATATAACAAAAGAAATTTTGATTGACAGGTATAAGAGTTGTAGTTAGCAAAATATAATTGAATGTATGATGGGAAGATTACCACCTTGGAAGTGCTGAGATTAATCACTGTTGTCTCTCAAATGTGGTTTGATAAGAGAATTATCAGTACAGTAAGTTCAAATTTAAGAATGTATTTGAAAATCACTGCTTCCAGCTTTTCTGATATGGAGTAATGATCTGAGACTGACTAATCTTGGCCAACAGAACTGAAGGTCGGCTATGTGACAGAAATGACACTATAGTATAATGTGAAACATTGTCCCTCTTAAGCTCATAGCTGACAGAGGAAATAAAGGAGAAAACCAAAGAACAGAGCAGAAGTCTCTATCATCTCTGGCAATGCATATGCCAATAGGGTAGGTACTATTTTATTAACTGTGAAAGGTACGGGCACCTGGGGGGCTCAGTCGTTAAGCGTCTGCCTTCGGCTCAGGTCATGGTCCCAGGGTCCTGGGATCGAGTCCCACATCGGGCTCCCTGCTCGGCAAGAAGCCTGCTTCTCCCTCTCACATTCCCCCTACTTGTGTTCCTGCTCTCGCTGTGTCTCTCTCTGTCAAAAAAAAAAAAAGAGTCGGCTGCTTAACTGTGAAAGGTACATCCACGGTTTTAAATTAAAAATAAAGTTTTTTCTTTAAAAAATGATTTTCGGTTTACAGTAACTTTTGTTCAAATTATTTCTCATGGTTAGGCAGTGATCTTTTATCAGTTTCTTTATTATTTTCCATAGCCATACAGCTATAAAATGGGGACAGTAATATCTAATTTTTACCTACTTTGGAAAGTCCAAAAGTAAGAGATGATGAATTAAAATATTTCTTTAAGGCATAAGTCAAAGGACTTTTTTTCATCTAACTTTAAAATTCATTTGTTTATCAAACATTTGTTTCACATCTTCCATGTTGTAGGCATCACGTGCCATGAGCAATGCTGAGTAATGTTAGAAAGTACTGATGTTGGTTAAGTTTCTTTTGTAATTTTGCTTTTCTTTTGAGTGTTAGAGGTTTGTCTCAAGAGTCATAAAAGAAATGACTGTGCATGTCGCTTAGCTTAGCAGAGGCACTGTTTTGGCAACTGCTCTATGGTAGTGAAAGCAAGAGAAGCCCCAGAGAAGCTTAGAAGCATAGAGTGCATCTCCTGACACCGCAGCTCTAGCAGAAACGCCCTATACAAGACACTGACGTGGATACATTTTGCTTCATTACCCACAAGCTTGCACTTGAATCAAAAGTACGCACATAACTCCTTAATAGATCCCTCCTAAAAGTGTCAACTGTCTTCCCAAAACTGAGCAAGTTGCTCCTGTGGGTGTTCTGGGGGTTCATGTTGCTAACCGGGATAATGGCATCAGTTTTGATTTCTAGTTGAAAAATAACCAACAGAAATTCTCAGGGTTGTGAATTCAAGACCCACATTAGGCATAGAGCTTACTTAAAAAAAAAAAAAAAAAATTTAGGGCTGCCTGGCTGGCCTGGTTGGTAGAGCATGTGACTCTTGGTCTTGGCCTTACCCACATTGGGTAAGAGATTACTTTAAAAATGAAAATAAAAGGGGTGCCTGGGTGCCTCAGTCAGTTGGGTGTCTGTCTTTGGCTCAGATCATGATCTCAGGGTCCTGGGATCAAGCCCTGCATCTGGCTCCCTGCTTGGTGGGGACTCTGCTTCTTCCTCTGCCCCTCCCCCTTGCTTGTGCTTGCCCACTCTCTCTCTCTTTCTTTCTCAAATAAATAAAATCTTTTTAAGAATTCTAAAAAATAAAATAAATAAACAACAAAATTGACAGTCTTTTTTTTCTCATTTTAAAATGCAGCCATTTAAGAGCTTTCAAGTGCTTGCGTCGGCAGCACATGTACTAAGCCTTCGAGCATATTTTGAGCGGGCATATGCAGTAATTAGTGGAGATCAGATAAGTGTGCTTATAACTGAGACATCGGGTTGATTAATACATAGCAGAACATTGCTGGCTTCTATATTGATTTCAACCATTTAGAGTTTCAAATTGTTTTATTCTTAGTTACATTTAGTGGGCTAAGAAATTGACTTTTAATATGTGTATTTTAAATGTCTTTACATGGTACTGTTTTGAAAAAACTCAGCTTTTTCCTTTCTAGATGGGGGAAAACCCAGTCCTTTCCTACTGTGTGTTCCTTTCCTGCTATGTGTTTCTTCCCTGTGTCTCTCCTTAATTTCTCACACGGAACACTTCACTTCTGACATTTCTGGGTTTTTTCCCCCACAACAAGCAATTCTCTCTGACACCACTTGGGTGTTCTACAACTCAACTCAATTCTGACACTATCTAACAAGATAGTTTTGGATCCCACAGGTTAAGGGCTTGGTCCCACAAGACTGCCCCTCCCCTGCAACCCCCATTCTTCAGACGTCATTCACCAGCCCAGTTATCACCTGTGCTTCTGACCAACTGGCTATAGACGGTAGGTTCCAAAAATCCCCTTCTTGGGTTCAATTAATTTGCTAGACAGCTCACAGAACTCAGGGGAACACTTAACGTTTACCAGCATATTAAGGGATATAATAAAGGATGTGGAAGAACAGCCAGATGAAGAGATACATAGGGCAAGGCCTGGGAGGGTCCCAAGCACAGGAACTTCCGTCCCCATGGAATTGGGGTATCTCACCCTCCTGGTGTGGTTGTGTTTGCCAACCTGGAAGCTCTCCAAGCTCTCTACTTGTGGAATTTAATGGAGGCTTCATCAGATAGGCATTATCAATCATTTTCAGCCCTCCCTTTTCAAGAGAATGAGGAGTGGGGCTGAAAATTCCAAGCATCTAATCATGGTTTGATCTTTCAGGTGACCAGCCCTTCACAGGTACAAAATTCAAAAGGATTGAAACAGTACATAATGAAAAGTAAAAATGCCTCCCTTTCCCCTACCTATTTAGTTTTCCTCCCTGAAGGCAACACTGATACCAGCTTACTGTGTATCCTTCCAAAGATTGTCTGCATTGCAGATGAAAGATACGTATATATTTTTTTCTTTCATAAATGGTGGTAAATACTCCCCAATTATCTGTACCTTGCCTTTTTTCAATTAGTAAAACGTCTTGAAAATTGTTCCAAATCAATATCTCTATATTTCTATATTTTATTCATGTCAGTGCTTTTTTTTAAACAGCGGCATGGTATTCCATTGTATGGATATGGTCTCAGTCCCTATTGATGAACATTAGAGTGTGCTATCTTGTTATTACAAACAGTGCTACAGAGTCATATAAAGTTTATAATCATATGGGGCGCCTGGGTGGCTCAGTCGGTTAAGAGACCAACTCTTGATTTCAGGTCATGCTCTAAGGGTTGTGAAATTGAGGCCTGTATGTCAGCCTCTGTGACAGCCTGCTTTGGGCTCCCCACTGGCTGTGAGGCCTGCTTAAGATTCTCTCTCCCCCTCTCTCAAAAAAAAAAAAAAGTTTATAATCATACTGGACAGTTGGCTAAAGTTGGGAAATCGTAAGTCAATAAAGAGTATAAATTTGCCTGAAGAGTTTCTCTAAGAGTGTAAGTTGCATTCATTAGTGATCAGAAATTTTATATTTCATACCAACATATTTTTAACATTTCAAAAAACTAATGTTAGGGCGGGCGCCTGGGTGGCTCAGTTGGTTAAGCGACTGCCTTCGGCTCAGGTCATGATCCTGGAGTTCCAGGATCGAGTCCCGCATCGGGCATCCTGCTCAGCAGGGAGTCTGCTTCTCCCTCTGACCCTCACCCCTTTCATGTGCTCTCTCTCTCTCTCTCATTCTCTCTCCCTCAAATAAATAAATAAGATCTTAAAAAAAAAACCCTAATGTTAGAGCAAATATGTGATGATTGTACACAATTGAACTTCTTATTTGTTGAGGGTGAAGATATAATGAAATCCTAGGAGCTATTGGAAGTTTAGAGTGGAGAGAGGGAAAGAGTGGGACTTGTGTTTGTTACTATTTTTTCTTACTTCATTGACACTATTTCTGATAATTCCTTATGGAAGTTTCACTGTAAAAATCACTGCCTCCTCTTTGATGAATTATACTACCAGAGGCCGCCCATTTTATTTGTAGCTGCTTGAATGTATTGAGTGCCCATTATTATTTTGTAAGTAGTAGTAGACCATTTTATTTTGACACAGAGATTTTCTTTAACATTTATTAATGTTCGTGTCATTAAATATAAGCTATTTTGAGCAGTACCTATATCTCAAACTCTTATGTAGCATATAGACAAGGTAGAGATTCAGAAAACAATACAGATTTAATGTGTGCTTTCTATGTACCTGACACTATTCTAATCATTTTCTTACTAATTTGTTCAAATCTTATATAGTCATATGAGATAATTATTATTATCTTTATGCTGTGCATGGTGGGTAGAGGTTAAATAACTTGTCTGAGAGAGAAAGTAAAGGATCTGGGATATTAAAAAGCCGGGAAATCTGGATCCAGAGGCTGTCCTTGAAACTATTCCTCTGTAAAGTTGATTGACTTTACTTTCATTCTTAGATGTTTTATGAGATCATTATAATTATCCCCTTTGTTAGGGAAGGAAAATGTAGAGAAGTAAGATTGTTTGCCCAGAGTATGTTTATGGAAGGGAGGCCTAAAGTTAGGGTATTGATAGGCAAAGATGCCTGGGGGAAGAGGATAGATTTTATCTTCTGGACTTTGAATGGGCTTTGTATCAAATAAATAAATAAGAAACACCATTCTGCCATTCATTGCTCAACATGTTGAGCAATCACTGGTTTGACTATGGTTTAAGAAAGCAATTTATATGTGTAAGTAAATTGTTCTTGTCCTTTCTATTTAATCTGTCAACGTAGTGGCTTTTTTATCTTTCCACAACAAAACAATTCACAAGGAAGGGTGGGTTGTTTAAAAATAAAATAGAATTGAGGTAGCAGGAAACAAGAATGATTATTCACTCTGCTCTGTAGAGAGGGATTGTATTATGTGTCCATGTCAGCGCCAGAAGAAACTTCGCAGGAGTCATGAGCATTATGGTCTGCTTCACTTATTGAATTTCACTGGTTTTTAAATTCAATTTTAGGATTCTTGTAAATATAGTGCAGTCTTGCAGTGCTCTTTATTTTTGATATTTTGTCATCTGACATCCCATAGAAAGGCGCAAACTTCAGAATGATGTTGTTCATTGAAAGAATTGGTCAGGAAAAAAAACAGAAGGAAGCCTCAAGAAACAAAGACCAGGTACAATATTTGGGGGAAAAGAGGAATCTCTTCATTGGTGTTAGTAAAGGTCTGATATTTATTAAAGTAAATCTTTGCTGAACAACTCCAGGGAGGTGGGTAAAGTGGGGACTTGGGGGTGGATACATGTGGGGAAGGAATGCTTCCCTGTTCCCTTTTCATTGGCTTTTCTGGTCTCTGATTGATCTGCATCTTTTCAGCAATTATCAGTTCACACCCATATTCATATTTATAAATATTTATCATGTGCATATAAAATAATGAAAATAGCTTATATGTAGTTTGTCAAAATTATTCTGATTTCTTTGTGACAAATGCTGTATATAATTTCACAGGTATACATGCCAAAATTCCTTGGCAGTGGAAAATGAAGTGAAGGATTTCACAATATGACAAAATATGATGACTCAGTGATTGGGAGTAAATGTATTAAAATTTCAGGTGCATTCACTTGAAAGGCATATGGGAAATTAAGGCTTTTCACAGGAGTTCTAGAGGAAACATTTTAAAAAGTTGTATTTTGGGGTGCCTGGGTGGCTCAGTCGTTAAGCATCTGCCTTCGGCTCAGGTCATGATCCCAGGGTCCTGGGATCGAGCCCCGCATCAGGCTCCCTGCTCCACAGGAAGCCTGCTTCTCCTCTCGCATTCTGCCTGCTTGTGTTCCCTCTCTCGCCGTGTCTCTCTCTGTCAAATAAATAAATAAATAAATCTTTAAAAAAAGTTGTATTTTGAAAGGGTCTCTAAAAATATGGAATACAAAACATTACTTTGCATTGGTTGATGGTATAGTTGAAGGGTGTGCTAAGAGGGTGAAAGGCAGTGTCTTTTCTCCTACAGAAAGTTACCTGTTTATGGAGTGTTTATATGCATCCATATTTTTTCTTAGATCTCAACTCTTTGTCCTTTCTAAAAGAAAGTTTGAGTTAGAGATGGCAGCTGTAACTAACCTATCAGTTTGTGTCAGTATCAGCTTTAGGTGTTCTAGTATTCTTGGTCCCAAATAAAATGTAAAGTATAATATCCTTTCATATAGTGATTGAGAGTATAAACTTTGGAGCTAGATTTCCTGGGTTTGGATCCTGGCTCTACCATTTACTGATTGTGGGACCACAGAACTTAGCTGTGCCTCAGTTTCCACAACTATAAAATAAAAGTTAAATTACTTCAACTAAATAACCTATACTGAACTCAGATCTCAGATCTCTCAGAGCCAGTTAAAAATACCGGGAGAGTTGGGCGCCTGGGTGGCTCAGACGGTTAAGCGTCTGCCTTCGGCTCAGGTCATGATCCCAGGGTCCTGGGATCGAGTCCCGCATCGGGCTCCCTGGGAGCCTGCTTCTCCCTCTGCTTCTCTCTCTCTCTCTCTGTCTCTGTCTCTCATGAATAAATAAATAAAATCTTTAAAAAAAAAAAAAGATACGATTAAAAAAAAAAAAACGGGAGAGTTTTATTACTTCCACTTATATCAGTGTTTACCCCAGTCTGTTTGTTTACCCCAGTCTGTTAGTTTATGGCCATGGAGACAGGGCTATCCAGAATAAATAAGCTGTACAGACATGGTCCAGACATTCTGTCTTGTCAGAGATAGGGGATTATTTTGGCAAGGCAGAAGCTTAACACAGTATTGATACTATCTTTTTTTTTTTAAATAATAGATTTTATTTTTTAGAGCAGTTTTAGGTTTACAGAAAAATAAATGGAAGTACAGAGAGTTCCCATATAGTCCCTCATCCACCCCCCCCCTTTTCCACTATCATTAACATTTTGCATTAGTGTGGTACATTTGTTAAAAATTGATGAGCCAGTATTGATATGTTGTTATTAACTAAAGTCTGTAGTTTACATTAGGATTCAGTCTTTGTGGGTATATTCTGTGGGTTTTGACAAATGTATGATGGCATGTATCTATCATTACAGTATCATACAGAATAGTTTCACTGCTATAAAAATCCCCTGTGCTCTACTTATTCATTTCTTCATAGATCTTTTTGTTGTTTATTTTTTTAAATACAGGTATAATTAATATACAGTGTTTCGTTAGTTTTGGGTGTACAATATAATGATTCAACAATTCTATACATTTCTCAGTGCTCACCAAGATAAATATACTTAATTCCCTTTATTTCACCCAACCCTCCATCCACCTCCCCTCTGGCAACCACCAGTTGGTTCTCTGTATTTAAGAGTCTGTGGTTTTTTGTTTCTTTTTTTGTTGTTCATTTGTTTTGATTCTTAACTTCCGCATATGAGTGAAATCATATGGTATTTGTTTTTCTTGAACTGACTTCATTTAGCATTATACCCTCTAGGTCTGTTTTTACTATTTCTGTAGTGTTGCCTTTTCCAGAATGTTATATGGCTGGAATCATACAGTATATACAACTTTTTTAGATTGAATTTCTTTCACTTATCAGTATATCTTTAAGGTTCCTCCATGTCTTGTGTGTGTGTGTGTGGCTTGATAGCTCTTTTCCTTTGTCACTGAATAATATTTCATGGTATGGATGTACCAGTTTGTTTATCCATCCACGTATTGAAGGACATCTTGGTTGCTTCCAGCTTTTGGCAATTATGAATAAAGCCGCTATAGCCATAATGAAAATATTCATGTGCAAGTTTTTGTGGGGACAAAAGGCTTCAACTTTTTGGGTAAATACTAAGGAACACAACTGCTGGATCCTATGATGAGAGTAGTTTTAGTTTTGTAAGAAACTGCCAAACTGTCTTCCATAGTTGCTGTGCCATTTTTTATTCTTATTGCTCCACATCTTTGCCAACATTTGGTGTTGTCAGTGTTTTGGATTTTAGCCATTCTGCTAGGAATGCAGTGGTAACTCATTGTTTTTTTCTTTTTTTAATTTGCCGTTCTGTAATGGCATATGATGTGGAACATCTTTTCCTATGCTTATTGGCCATCTGTATATCTTCTTTGGTGAGGAGTCTGTTTAGATCATTTGCCCATTTTTTAATTGGCTTGTTTTCTTATTGTTGAGGGTTTTGTTTTTGTTTTTTAAGATTTTTTATTTATTTGACAGAGAGAGACACAGCAAGAGAGGGAACACAAGCAGGGGGAGTGGGAGAGGGAAAAGCAGGCTTCCAGCTGAGCAGGGAGCCCGACGTGGGGCTCGATCCCAGGACCCTGGGATCATGACGTGAGCCGAAGGCAGATACTTAACCGACTGAGCCACCCAGTTGCCTTGGCCTCTGCTTTTCTATCGTAATTTCCTAGCTGGCAGAGCTGCACGTGCATTGTACTTGTTGGTCAGTGAGGTTCAATATCCCCAAGTGGTGACACTTACATAAGCTTCCCAGCAAGATTCTCACATATGTATCATAGGATATAGGAAATTGTAAATTTCCTTTTTCTAATATTTCCCCCCCCAGATATTAATTATTGCATAGGTAACAGAGGAACAAAAACAAAAAAAAAGGAAAGGCTACCCCAGATTCTAATATCTGTTCTTCTTTTGCCTGCATTCTCTTTACCTGTCCATGTGGGAAGTAGTAAACTTGATTACTTTTTGAGGCTACCACAACAATTTGCCACCTTTAAAATTTATTTTTATATCTTCTTAGCTAGTTAAATAAGAGACCCATGTTTTTATGTTTCTCTTATTAGTAAGAAAATGGACGTTTTGAAAGATTGTGGAAGTAACTCAGTAAATCAATAGTAGAGTAGAAAAGAGACCCTCTTCTCTCCTGTCTACTTACTATTCTGTTTTCAAATCTATTAGAATTACTGTTACTGTTACATTAGCACCCTGTCCTTGCTGTAAAATGCTGATGCTGTCTGGATGGACTATATTGCCATTATAGCCTAGGACAATCTTTTTAAGCCCTAACTTCGGTACTTGAGATGTCTTTATAAGGATACAGACAGTTCCCCAATTTATAGCTGTATTAATGTTCTGAATGTTGGTATGAATTGGTTGTTTGGCATTTAGGGTGTTTTCCCATAGAAAAATCTTTGCCTTGTTCCTGATCTTAGAGGAAATGCTTTCAGTCTATCACCATTGTGTATTATGTTTGCTGTAGGCTTTTCATATATGACTTTTATTATGTGGAGGTAGTTTCCTTCTATTTCTATTCTATTAAGTGTTTTTTTTTTTTTTTTAAGATTTTATTTATTTGACAGAGAGAGACAGTGAGAGAGGGAACACAGCCGGGGGAGTGGGAGAGGGAGAAGCAGACTTCCCGCTGAGCAGAGAGCCCGATGCGGGGCTCGATCCCAGGACCCTAGGATCATGACCTGAGCCGAAGGCAGACGCTTAACGACTGAGCCACCCAGGCGCCCCTAAGTGTTTTTATTTTGAAAGGATCTTGAATTTTGTCCAATGCTTTTTTTAATTTTTTTTTTTAAAGATTTTATTTATTTGACAGAGACACAGCGAGAGAGGGAACACAAGCAGGGGGAGTGGAGAGCGAGAGGGAGAAGCAGGCTTCCTGCAGAGCCAGGAGGCCGATGCGGGGCTCGATCCCAGGACCCTGGGATCATGACCTGAGCCCAAGGCAGACACTTAACGACTGAGCCACCCAGGCGCCCCTGTCCAATGCTTTTTATACATCAATTGTTTTTGTTTTTGTTTCTTTATTTTGTTGATGTGTGCCTGTTTTTGAGAAGCAGGGTTACAGAGGGAAAGAACAGGGACTTTGGTGTCTTACATAATTGCATAAAAATTTGACTTTGTTTTTTCTACTTTATGTGACCTTAAGCTTGGCTTAGTAAATTACTTAATCTCCTGGAGCCACCCTTTTTCATCTATAAAATAACTAAAATAATAGCAACCTTACGTGGTTCAAATGAACAGTAAGATTTATATGTATAAAGGCCTAAGCACTCTCCCTAGCAAATAGAACCTTTTCCTTTCCTTTTACCTCAATGACATGTGTTTATTATTATTGTATTTCTGTTGTTGTTAGGCTTTGAGTTCATATTAATATTATTGGTTGGGTTCATATTAATATTATAGTTTGTTTTTACTTTTAAGGAGAATTGTGAGGAAACTTGTAGTAGACTTTAAAAAGAACAAGATGGTTAAATTTAAAACTATTTTAAAAGGCAAAGTTAAAATATCTGTGGTGTTAGAATACATATGGTCAAGGGATAACTAAATTATAAGAGTTTATTCAGAATATGACTCCAGTATATCAAACACGCAAAGGATTTAAATTATTGAAGAGAGACTTTGGACATTAGATAATTTTTTATAACCTTAACCTTTATTTTATAAATAATTTTTTATAACCTTTATAAATAATTTTATAACCATTAAATAATTTTTTATAACCACATAAAAATGTGGACTACCAAGAGAGATAATTTCCACTTTATGTATGATCAGCACTAATCATACTGCTGGTGGAAGTATGAATTGATGTAGTTTGTTTGGGAAGTTAATTTGGCAATACAACTAGTCATACCCTTTGACCAGTCTTCTCATTCCAAAAAGGATTTAGGTCTACCCTTAGTAATCCTATTTCTGGGAATCTGTCTCAAAAAGAAACCTTGAAATGCAGAAATAAACTTTATTTAAATTTATTTATTTATTAATGAGGTATAATCTCTATACAGTAAAATACACATTTTAAGTGTACAGTTCAAGGACTATTTTACGTTTGTATATATCCCTATGATGCAGCTATAGAACATTTCTATCACCCAGAAAGTTTCCTTGTGCCTCTTTCAAATTTTCTTTCCTCTACCCTCCACCCCACAATGGTAACCATTATTCTGATTTCTATCACCACAGATGCTTTTGGTGGTTCTTGAACTATTATAAGTGAAAGCATACAGTATATACTCTTTCATGCAAGTTTGTTTTCTTTTTTCTTTTTTTAAGATTTTATTTATTTGAGAGAGAAAGACAGAGATAACAAGAGCCAGCAGGAGCAGGGAGGAGAGGGAGAAACAGGCTCCCGGCAGAGCAGGGATCCAGGCGTGGGGCTCAATCTCAGAACCCTGGGCTCAATCTCAGGACTCTGGGCTCATGAACTGAGCCAAAGACAGACACTTAACCGACTGAGCCACCCAGGCGCCCCATGTAAGGCTGTTTTCAGTCAGCATAATGTTTTCGAGATTTAACCATGTCGTTTATGTATATTACCAGTTCTTTTTACTGCTGAGTAATATTCCATTGAATGACTATACCACAATTTGTTTTTTTTGTTGTTGTTGTTCTTCTGGTCTTAGACATGTGATTCTAGTTTTTGGCTTTATGAACATTCTTGTACAACTCTTTTTGTGGGCATATGTGCTAATTTCTTCTGGATATAAATCTGTAACACTTTTTGTTATTAAATTAGCAACAACTATGAGGGCTGCAGAGTGTGAGGTTTGTGGTGTGCAGCCAGAGTGCAGAGGGCGCACGCTGCCTGCTCTGGCCTGGGGGGCGGCAGGGGGGGGCGGGCGCGGGAGGGGGGGGCGGGCGCGGGGTGGGGGGAGCTGCACGCTGGGCGGGCGCGTGGGGGTGGGTGCGGGGGTGGGGGGCAGGCACGGAATGACAATCAGGAAGCTGCCTGCGGGCTCCTCTGCTCTGTGTGCATAAATTCACATACAAATATGAATGAATAACGAGAAAATGGTATTGGAACAGTGGGAATCAGCAATTTTGCACAGGAAGCTTTGGGAGATGTTGTGATGTTGTTTACTGTAGTCTGTCTGAAGTCAGGACAAAATTGAACAAACAATGTGAGTTTGGTGCTTTGAAGAGTAAGAAAGCTGCTAGTGAGCTCTATTCTCCTCTATCAGGAGAAATAACAAATTAATGAAGCTTTTGCAGAAAATCCAGGACTTGCCAACAAATCTTGTTATGAAGATGGTTGGCTGATCAAGCTAACACTCAGTAATCCTTCAGAACTGGATGAATTAGTGAGTGAAGAAGCATATGATAAATCCATAAAATCTGAGGAGTGAAAATGGAACCCCTAAATAAAGTAGTATGAAATAAAAAAATAAATAAATTAGCAACAACATAAATATCCAACAATAGGGGAATAAATCAGTATAGGTAAAATATTATGCCACCACTAAAAATTGTGCTTATAAAAATGAAGGAAAAAGTTTACAATGTATGACTTGGAAAAAATAATGCATTATTATTATGTAGTATATTTTAATTTACTTTTTAATTTTTCTATAATGGGAGTAAATTACTTTTCTAAGAAAAAATATACTTTTTTTTTTTTAAAGATTTTATTTATTTATTTGACAGAGAGACGCAGCAAGAGAGGAACACAAGCAGGGGGAGTGGGAGAAGGAGCAGCAGACTCCCCCCTGCTGAGCAGAGAGCCCCATGCGGTGTTTCATCCCAGGACTCTGGGATCATGACCTGAGCCAAAGACAGACGCTTAATGACTGAGCCACCCAGGCGCTCCAGAAAAAATATACTTTAAAAATCTGAGTGAGGATCATTGTACTTTAGATATTGTGAACTTTGATTATGTAGACAGTAGAGGGTAGTCAAGTTGAACTTCTTTTGTATCTTTTCTTGTCTAACTTTGCTTGTATGACTTTTATTTGAATTACAGACGTTTCCCAGTTGTAGATCAATTATGTGTATCAGGTGGAATAGTTATTCATTATGTGGTAAAGGAGTCCTTTCCCTTAGTAATTAAAAACATGCAAGTAAACAACTTTAAGTTACTTTTTTTTTTTTAAGATTTATTTATTTTATTTTAGGGGGGGTGGTTAGTGAGCATGAGCAAGAGGGGCAGAAGGAGAAGGAGAGAAAATCTAGCAGACTTCATGCCCAGTGCAGAGTCCAGCGCGGGGTTTGATTTCACTTGAGATCAGGATGGTGAGATCAGAACCTGGGCCGAAGCGAAGAGTTGGCTCTTAACCAACTGCACCACCGAGGCGCCCCTTAAGTTACTTTAATATATCATTAACCTAACAGAGGTAACATCCCAAATTGGGCAGAGCATAGAGAAATAGTTTTTAACTTGCTGGTAGCAATATAAATTTATAAAGTTTTATTTTGGGGAAAAACAATTTAGAAGAATTATAGGTAAGGACTCATAATAGTATAGTTTATAACTTTTGACTTGAAAATTCCACTTTGAAGAATAAAGATACTCATTGCTGTTCTATAGTGACACAAAAGAAGTTCTACGTTTAACAGAGGGAACAAGTCCATCTTACCAGTGGGGTAGGACACTTTAACAATTAAGATATGATATGTATATGAATTTTGTCAATAAAAGGAGACACAGGTGGTGCCTGGGTGGCTCAGTCGTTAAGCGCCTGCCTTCGGCTCAGGTCATGGTCCCAGGGTCCTGGGCTCGAGCCCCCCATCGGGCTCCCTGCTCCGCGGGAAGCCTGCTTCTCCCTCTCCCAATCCCCCTGCTTGTGTTCCCTCTCTCACTGCGTCTCTCTCTGTCAAATAAATAAACAAAATCTTAAAAAAAAAAAAAAAAAAAGAAAAAGGAGACACATACATAGGTAAAATAATTGAAAAAAAAAAAGACCAAAATGAGTTTTTGGAGTGTTCACAGCAAATCTGTGCATGTGTTGAATTTATAGTGCACTTAAAAAGTCAATTTTACCATATGATAACTTAAAAAATTAATGCAGACAAACTCGGTTTGAGAAAAAGAAAAAAGTATATGAAGGTACTGACAAGAATTAGAAATTGATTGTGATGTGAGAGTTTGTAGTATATTGGGATTTTTTTCTGTAAAGTTTTTTTTTTAATATTTTAAAAGATTAGCTATACATGTGTATGTGTGCATTTGTATTATGTGTGTGTTTGTGTGCTAAGTCACATTGAATAATAAAGTTCTTACTCTTTCACTGTCAACAGTTTTTGAATGTTACTGTTCAAATGGATAGGAAACTGATACAAACATACCATCAGGATATTCAGGATAAGTATAATTTAGAAATGTTCAAAGCACTGTTGAAGTAGAACAGAGGAAATTATTATGGAGAAATTGAGGACTTTTTCATAGAAAAAGTGAGACTTGAACTTAGGGGTATGTGGGGTTTTTTTGTTTGTTTGTTTTAGATTTTCAGGGGCTTTTTTTTTTTTTTTTTAAAGATTTTATTTATTTATTTGACAGAGAGAGACACAGCGAGAGAGGGAACACAAGCAGGGGAGTGGGAGAGGGAGAAGCAGGCTCCCCGCAGAGCAGGGAGCCCGATGCGGGACTCGATCCCAGGACCCTGGGATCATGACCTGAGCCGAAGGCAGTCGCTTAACCAACTGAGCCACCCAGGCGCCCTTCAGGGGCTTTTTATTCAATGGCAGGTCATTTATTCCCATAGAGAAAATTGTTTTTACAATGACATTTTTAAAGAGATGTTTCATTTATCACAGAGTTACTGTGAAGCTGTACAAAGATATTTATTTATTTAGTCAATATGTATGTTTTATTTAAAAAGCATTACTCCGTAGCACTTTTATAGGCTGTGGAACAGTGATAATATGAGAGCTCAGTGTAATAACTAATGCTCACCACAAGATTCCTAAGTCAAGAAGCAAAGCATAGGCTAGGCCCTTTTACTAAGGTGGGGATATACTTGAAAAAATTTTTTTTAAAGATTTTATTTATTTGACAGAGAGAGACATAGTGAGAGAGAGACCACAAACAGGGGGAGTGGGAGAGGGAAAAGCAGGCTTCCCGTAAAGCAGGGAGCCCAATGTGGGGCTCGATCCCAGGACCCTGGTACCATGACCTGAGCCTAAGGCAGACGCTTAATGACTGAGCCACCCAGGCACCCCTTAAATTTTTCTTTTTTAATCCAGAAAATTGTTCCTCTCTCTTCATGTTTTAAAAAACAGTTTTCTTCCCTGTTCTTCAGATTGGATAATATCTACTGATATATCATATTTTTCCTGTTTCTTTGGATATGGAATAATTTTTTATTGTGTACTGAACATTATGCATGGTACATTGTAAAGACTCTGGATTCTGTTATTTTCCCATGAAGACTGTTGATTTTTTTTTTTCGGTTGGTTTGTTTAAAGGTAGATCATTTATTTGATCTCTTTAACTGCAAACTGGGCTGGAAGACAGCAGCTGAAATCTCAGTTTGGTTTTTAGTCTTGCCAGGATTGCTTGGAGTCTGCCCCATATGTGCTTGGTTCGGGGTCAACTAGATATTAGGGCCAAGTTTAGTGTGGCTGCCAGAGATAAAGATTTGGGGTTATCAGTCATGGCAATAGATAGATGACATAGGACAGGCCTGTAGATCAGCATGTAATTCTGACTACAATAATGGTCAATGGAAGAGGACGGAAAGTAAAGGGGTGTAAGTATCGTGAAGGCTGAAACTAATTCCTTGTTCATTCCTGTATCCTTAGTGCCTACCTCAGTGCCTGGTATTTAGGGCATGCTTAATAGTTGCTGACTGAATTTAGTGAAAGGAGCAGCTAGGTAAGAGTAGAACTAAGGAGTTTTCAAGAAAACAAGAGAGGAGAGAGTTTCAGTAAGGAGCTGGTGGGTTTTTTTTGTCAAGTACTTCAGGCAAGTCAAGCAGGGATGAAAGGTAAAAACAAACTATTATTTTTGGCAATTAGAGGATGAGTTTCAGGAGAATGAGGGAATAGAGCCAGACTGCAATGAGTTGAGAAGGTAATTATAGTTGAAATAGTGACAGCAAGTGTTGATTATCTTGAAGTTATTTGATGATGATGGGAAGTGGAGATTGATTAATAGCTTTATAGATAGATAAAGTCTAGGAAGGTAGCTTTTTAAAGAATTATTATGAGCCGAGGAAAGAAGCTACTAGAGATGGAGAGGCTGAAGATAGAGGAGTAGTATTCATTGTAATTCTGGGGAAACAGGGGCCAGAATCAGTTCACCAGTATCAGAGTTCACTTTATGTAAAGGAACATCTTCCTCTGTGATAGGAAGAGAGATGGAGCATGTGTATTTTTTTTTTTAAAGATTTTATTTATTTATTTGAGAGAGAGAATGAGATAGAGCGTGAGAGGGGGAGGGTCGGAGAGAGAAGCAGACTCCCTGCTGAGCAGGGAGCCCGACGTGGGACTCGATCCTGGGACTCCAGGATCATGACCTGAGCCGAAGGCAGTCGCTTAACCAACTGAGCCACCCAGGCGCCCGGAGCATGTGTATTTTTATGAGTACAGTTGGAGAGGAGGATGAGAATTTGCTTCTCAAATTGTTACCTCACCTAAGGAAAGAACTCTGTGGCCCTTGGGCTCTCTTAGGAGAGGAGTAACAGAGTAGCTGAAACCTAATTCATATGGTATGTTTTATTCTCCAACTTACATGCTTTAAAAAAATTTTTTTTAAGTTTGTTTACTTAAATAATCTCTACAACCCAATATGGGGCTTGAACTCACGACCTTGAGATCGAGTCACATGCTCTTCCACCTGAGCCAGCAGGCACCCCTCCAACTTGCGTGCTTATTTATTGTGCATATTTTTGAGGCAAGCCTGATCTTAGATCTTTATTTCCAAATATTTATAAAAGGCCTGAAGTATGTGCATGGGAGCACATTGGAGTTATATTTAACATTTAATGTGTTGGAGATTTTTCTCTTTTTTTTTTTTTATGATTTTATTTATTTATTTGACAGAGAGATAGCGAGAGCAGGAACACAAGCAGGGGGAGTGGGAGAGGGAGAAGCAGGCTTCCCGCTGAGCAGGGAACCTGATGTGGGGCTTGATCCCAGGACCCTGGGATCATGACCTGAGCCAAAGGCAGATGCCTAACGACTGAGCCATCCAGGCGCCCCTGTTGGAGATTTTCCATCATTATAGTTTGCAAAAGCTTAATATATATAATTTGCATTGGTTTAACATTATATTGACACCCATGCTGTAGTTGAAACTGGACTGAATTATTTACTTGTTTAACTCCCGTTGTAGGTGGATTTAAAAAGTAGATTTATAATTGACATACATCAAACCCCACATTTGAACTGTACATGTTGATGAGTTTTGACACATGTATACCCCTGTGAAACCATCACTACAGTCAAGATAATGAACCCCAAAAGTTTCCTTTTGCCCCTTTATAATCTATCCTTCCTTCTTACTCTCAGATACCCACTGCTTTTTGTTACTACTGATTAGTTTGTATCTTCTAGAATTTGTATCTTCTAAGTGTCATCTTACAGTGTGTTCTCTTTCTTGTACTTAGCAGAATGATGTTGATATTCGTCCATTTTGTCGTGTGTATCAGTAGTTTTTTCCTATATATGGCCAGATAGTATCCCTCATAAATTTTTTTTAAATATATATTTTTAAAGATTTTATTTATTTATTTGACAGAGACAACAGTGAGAGAAGGAACACAAGCAGGGGGAGTGGGAGAGGGAGAAGCAGGCTTCCCGCAGAGCAGGGAGCATGATGCAGGGCTCGATCCCAGGACCCTGGGATCATGACCTGAGCCAAAGGCAGACGCTTAACGACTGAGCCACCCAGGCGCCCAGTATCCCTCATAAAATTTATCTATTCATCCGATGATGGACATTTGGGTCGTTTTCACGTTTTGGCTAATACAAATAAAGCTGCTAAAAAAAAAAAATAAAGCTGCTGTGAACATCCATGGATAGTTTTGTTTTTTGTTTTTGTTTTTGTGGACATATGCCTTCATGATGTCTTAGGTAAATTTCAGAGTGGAGTGCTTGGATCAAATAGTTGGTATATGTTTGGCATTTTAAAGAAAGTACCTGAAAGTGGTTGTGCATTTTGCATATACCTGCTGGTTGACCAGCCATGTGAGTTCAAGTTGCTCTACATCCTCACCAACACTGATGGTCAGTCTTTAATTTCTAGCCTTTCCATTGGTTATGTATTGATATTTCATTGTGGTTTTAATATGCATTTCCGTAATGACTCATCATATTGAGCGTCTTTCCTTGTACTTATTGACCATTCATATTTCTTCTTTTGTGAAATCAATGTTGAAACCTTTTGTCCAATTTTTAATTGGGTTGTCTTCTTAGTAAACTGATAAGCCTACTTTTGATTTTAAATATAAATCCTGTGTTAGATATGTATTTTGCAAATATTTTCTCCTCATCTGGGGCTTTTGTGCTGCAAAAGATATTCTTATGAAATTTAAGGGGCCAGCCTCAGATGAGGAGAAAATATTTTTTATTGAGGTATGATTGATACGTAACATTATATTAGTTTCAGGTGTACAACATAATGATTCAGTATTTGTACGTAAAAGTGAAATGATCACCGCAGTAAGTGTAGTTGATGTTCATAACCATATAGTTACAAAATTTGTTTTTTTCTTGTGATGAATGCTTTAAAGATCTCTCTTAGCAACTTTCCAATATGCAATACATTATTATTAACCATACATTACATCTCCATGACTTACTTATTTTATAATTTATTTATTTTATAACCCTTTGATCCCCTTCACCCATTTTGCCTAGTCCCCATCTGCCTCTGGCAACCACCAGTCTGTTCTCTCTGTCTATGAGCTTGGTTTTTTATTTTGTTTGTTTGTTTTAGATTCCACAGATAAGTGAGATAATACAGTATTTGTGTTTTCTTTGCTTTACTATTTGGCTATTGTAAATAATGCTGCAGTGACCATGGGGTGCATGTATCTTTTCAAGTTAAGGCTTTTCTTTTTCAGATAAATACCCAGAAATAGAATTATTGGATCATATGGAAGCTCTTTTAAAGCTTTTTAAAAGATTTTTATTTATTTATTTGAGAGAGAGGGAGAGAACAAGTCAAGGGAAGGGGTAGAGAGAGCGGGAGAAGCAGACTCCCCACTGAGCAGGGAGCCTGACATGGGGCTCCATCTCAGGACCCCGGGATCATGACCTGAGCCAAAGGCAGATACTTAACCGACTGAGCCACCCAGGCTCTATTTTTAATTTTTTAAGGAACCTCCATACTGTTTTCCACAGTGGCTGCACCAATTTACATTCTCACCAGCAGTGCATAGGGTTCCCTTTTCTCCACATCCTCAACAACACTTGTTATTTCTTGTCTTTTTTTTTTTTTTTAAGATTAGGCGTCTGCCCGATGGACTCTGAAAAACAAACAGGGTTCTAGAGGGGAGGGGGGTGGGAGGATGGGTTAGCCTGGTGGTGGGTACTGAGGAGGGCACGTTCTGCATGGAGCACTGGGTGTTATGCACAAACAATGAATCATGGAACACTTCATCTAAAACTAATGATGTAATGTATGGGGATTAACATAAGAATAAAAAAATAAATAAACTGGAAAAAAAAAAAAAAAAAAAAAAAAAGATTAGGCGTCTGCCTTTGGCTCAGGTCATGATCCCGGGGTCCTGGGATCGAGCCCCCCATCGGGCTCCCTGCTCCACAGGAAGCCTGCTTCTCCTCTCCCATTCTGCCTGCTTGTGTTCCCTCTCTCGCTGTGTCTCTCTCTCTGTCAAATAAATAAATAAAATCTTAAAAAAAAAAAAGATTTTATTATTTGAGAGAGTGAGAGCGCACAAGCGGGGCAGAAGGAGAAGCAGGCTCCCCGCCAAGCAGGGATCCTGCCGCTGGGGCTTGATCCCAAGACCCTGGGGTCATGACCTGAACTGAAGGCAGCTGTTTAACCAATTGAGCCACCCAGGTGCCCCTCTTGTCTTTTTGATATTAGCCATTCTGACAGATGTGAGGTGATATCTCACTGTGGTGTTCATTTGCATTTTGCTGATGATCAGTGATATTGAGCACTTTTTCATGTACCTGTTGGCCATCTGTCCGTCTTTGGAAAAATGTGTATTCAGATCTTCTGCCTATTTTCAAATCAGATTATTGGGGGTTTTTTGCTATTGTACGAGTTCTTTATTTATTTTGGATTTTAACCCCTTATCAGCTATATGATTTGCAAATATTTCCTTCCATTCAATAGGTTACCTTTTCATTCTGTTTATTGTTTCCTTTGCTGTGCAGAAACTTTTTACCTTGATGTAGTCTCACTAAAAGTTTTTTTTTTTATGAAGTATGTGTATTTAAGTAAAAGGCATAATCAAGCCTACAGTTTTTCTCCCAGAAGTGGGAGTCAAATCTTTGATTAAGTATGAATAACTGACTAGATATAAGAATTTAAAAATTATGTTGCTTTATGTAATTACTTGTCTTCAGTTACTAAACCTTTTTTCCTTCATCTTTCCTGTAATATCACCTTTTTTTTTTAAAGGTTTTATTTATTTATTTGACAGAGAGAGAGGCACAGCGAGAGAGGGAACACAAGCAGGGGGGGTGGGAGAGGGAGAAGCAGGCTTCCCGCCGAGCAGGGAGCCCGATGCGGGGCTCGATCCCAGGACCCCGGGATCATGACCTGAGCCGAAGGCAGACGCTTACCGACTAAGCCACCCAAGAGCCCCTGTAATATCACCTTTTTAATAATTCCTTAGCACACATAGTACATTTGTTCCTGATAGTGTTGAACCAGATTTTCATAAATTGTTTTTATTGTAACTCCATACAGGCAGCTAATGACTAAAGATTTACAATTATGAATGCCTCTAACTAAAATAAATATGAATTGCCTTCTAAGTTGTCCCCTTTCTCAATCCACATTGGCATTTATTGCATTTATTAAAATAAAGTAGGGTAAGCCTTTCCTTCTCCTTTCTTAACTAATTCCTGAGACTAAAAAGTATCATTTGTGATATTATGAAGCAATATTATAATCAGCAAAGGAAGTGCTCACTCAAGTTACTATGAGAAAAGCCACGGACTGCTCACAGCCTTCAGTTTTGCAAGTCTTAGCCTGCTGCGTTTCTGGCAAGGGTGTTGTTTACTCTCTCCAGTACCACAGAAGGAGCCTGTTTAGCCTCCTGCATCACTGGCCAAATTGCAGCTAAGTGCTGATTACAGCATCCTGATTATCTGGCACCATGTAGGAGGCAGCAAGAAGCCTTCCCTGACTGGATAGCAGCAATGGACTTTGTGTTCGAAAAGTTTATTCCTTTTTTTTTTTTGCGCGCTGAGAGAACTTGATAGGAATGTTAAAAGTGTAGAGTGATCCTAGAATCTAGTAGGTCGTTGATACGTTATTAAATGCTTCAAACTATTTGGCAACATGGTCTGTTGGGTCCAGCTCTAGACTAGCAATTCAGTGAGTAACGTTTTAAAGTAGGCTCTAAGTGTCTCAGATTTGTCTTGGGTAAATTTCGTCATTGTTCCATACCATCTCCATTCCTTAGAAATACTGTGTGTGTAAATTAGGTGCTAGATTAAAGGGCATGTGGATTTTTAAGTGTACCCTGAAATGCGCATTACACAAAATGTCTGTTTTCTTGTTTTTTTTCCCTCTAGTTTCTTATTTTGAAAAAATTTTAATATGCTGAAATCTAGCAAGAAAAGTAAATTGATAACCTATGCCTTTTACCTAGAGTCACTGCTTATTAACGTTTTTTATTATCTCACATTAAATAATCTTTTAAATTAGATGTACAAAAAAGTTGTAAAAAGATAAGAGAATTCCTTGACCAAGTTTCCCCTAATGTTAGTATCTTACTTAACCATATAGTAAGTTACCAAAACCAGGACATTAATACTGATTCAGTACCATTAACTAATCCACAGGTCTTTTTGGAGTTTTGCCAGTTTTCCCGCTAATGTCTCTTAATAGTTTGGGATCCAAATCCAGGATCCCGTAGTCTACTTAGTTGTCATGTTTCTTTAGTCTTCTCCAACCTTCTCCAACCTAGGTAGCATCTCAGTCTTTCTTTGCCTTTCTTGATCCTGAGGCTTTTTTAAAAATCAAAGTATAGTTGACACACAGTGTTCCATTAGTTTCAGGTGTACAATATAGTGATTCAACAACTCTGTGCTCTGCTCACCACAAGCATAGCTCCCATCTGTCACCATACAATGCTGTTACAGTACCATTGACTACATTCCCTATGCTGTACCTTTCATCCCCGTGACTTATTCATCCCCTAACGGGGAGCCGGACCTCCCACTCCCCTTCATCCCTTTTGATCTTCACCCTTTTGAAGAGTACTGGCCATTTATTTTGTTAGCGTGTTTCTCAGTTTGGGTTCCTCTGCTGTTTGCTATGATTAAATTAAGGCTGTGCATTTTTGGCAAGAATACCACCAACGTGGGGCATCTGGCCAAGCAGGTAGCCGGATGCGGGGCTCGATCCCAGGACCCTGGTATCATGACCTGAGCCAAAGGCAGATGCTTAACCGACTGAACCACCCAGGTGACCCTGTGTATATTTTCTCTTAAAATATACAGAGAGCCAGAAATCTCTTAAATCTCCTCCACTCTAACCTAGAACTATTTTTTTCATCTCTCTTGATGTTTTTGAAGAATCATGAGAGTTGTCTTGCAGAATTTCCCTCCATTTGGTTTGTTTCCTCTTGAATAGATTTAAGATAAACATTGTTGGCAGGAATGTTGCATACATTATATTGTACTCTTTTCAGTACATCACATCAGGGAATACCATATGTCAGTCTGTCCCAACATAGTTGCTGTATCCCTTCATTAGGTTAAGGTGATGTCTGCCAGATTTCCTCATTGTAATATTACCTTTTCCTCTTTGTAATTAATATAATCTGTGGGGGAGATACTTGAGATTGTGTTGAATATCCTGCTTCACTCAATGGTTATAGGATCCATCAATGTTTCTTGCAAGAGTCAATTATTAATATGGTGGTTATAAAGTCATGATATTCTACTTCTATTATTCATTCTATGTTTATTAGTTGGCATTCTGTAACAAAGATCTTTGTTATACCATTTATTTATTTAGAATTAGTATAGACTCATGGATTTTTTTTTATAATAACAGCTTTATTGAAATGTAATTCATATACCATACAATACGCCCCTTTAAAGTATACACACTTCACTGGTTATTAGTATATTCACTAAAGTGTGCAGCCATCACCACAGTTAATTTTAGGACATTTTCATCACTTCAAAAAGCTATCCCATGCCCTTTAGCTATCATCCCCCAACTTTCATCCCTCCAAGACCCTAAGCAATCACTAATCTATTTTCTGCCTTTATAAATTTGCCTATTCTGGACACTTCATAAAAACGGAATCATATAGGGGCATCTGGGTGGCTCTGTTGGTTAAGCGTCTGCCTTTGGCTCAGGTCAGGGTCCCAGGGTCCTGGGATCGAGCCCTGCATCAGACTCCTTGCTCTGCAGGAAGCCTGTTTCTCCCTCTACCCTCTGCCTGCCCCTCCCCCTGCTCATTCTCTCTCTCTTAAATCTCCTTCTCTGTGAAATAAATAAATAAAATCTTTAAAAAGACCAGAATCATACAATATGTGTGGTCTTTTGTTGATTGGCTTCTTTCATGTAGCATAATGTTTTCTAGGTTCTCCCATGTTTCAGTACCTACTCCTTTTTATGGCTGAATAATACTTCATTATATAGATAAACCAGATTTTGTTTACTTGTTCATTAGTTGATGGACACTTGAGAGGTTTCTACTTTTGGGCTCTTGTGAATAATGATGCTATAAAAATTTGTATGCAAACAACAACGTAAATGTACTCAACACTACTGAACTGTCCACTTAAAAATGGTTAAAATGTTCCATTTTATGGTACATGTCTTTACCATAATAAAAAAAAGAAGAAAAAAATTTATGGAAAGTCCATGTGATAGACTATTATATAGCCATTTAATATTATATTTCAAAAACCTATATAATAACATAAAAGATGCTTATGATATAATCTTGAGTGAAAATGGTACAAAAATCATAAATATTATTTCAAATATATAAAAATGTATAGAAATACTCGTAAAGGTGTTTGTTTCCTTGTTAGCAGGGATTATATCTCAAGATGGTAGGATTATAAAGAGACTTTCATTTTCTTTATAATTTTTTTCAAAATTTATAAAATGGGTATGCATTGTTTTTATAATCGATGAAGAAAAACACTAGAAAGAAAAAATTGTACAAAAAGTGTTTGGCACCAACAATCTTCTTGTAACACAATATTATCTCAAAAATCCTTTCAATTAAAGAAATAATAGGGTGAATAGGTGAAGAGCATTAACAGATACAAACATCTTATTATAAAATAAGTCATGAGGATAAAAAGTATAGCATAGAGAATATAGTAAAAAATGTAATAATGTTCTATGGTGAGAGATATGGTGACTATACTTATCGTGATGAGCATTGCATTATATATGGTAAATATATATTATGCTATATGATACATATATATGATGCACATATATATAATGGAGAGTACTTCAAGAGAATCGTGTTCTATGGGCATAAATATATGCCACCCTCGAATGTTGGATTGATTTTTCTAAGATGTATGTTTAGGATTTTCCCTGTTTGTATCAAGTAAATAGGAAATTTTCCATGAGAAAAATGGGAGGAAATACAGTAATTCCATTTCTTTTACTCTGTAGGAATTCTTTCTGTTTTGTGTTGCTTTACTAACCGGCCTTGGTCAGGCTTGCTATTAAACAACTTCATTTGAAAGGAAGTAGAGAATATTAAAGGAAAAAATGCAAATTTTATAAGATCATATTCCAGGTTAGACTAGAAATTCTAGTTTAGATTAATATAAGTATATAAAATATCTGTTATTTCTGCTAAATTATAATTTAAAACTAGAGCTCAAAGAAAGTATAGCTTTTGATGTATAGGAAGTATCTAAATGTTACAATTATATAGCATCTTCTTAGTGCCTCTTTGGTTCAGGTCAAAACAAAACCTGTTTATTTAAATTGTTCAGCTTGCCCAGGCTTGATGAAAGGAATTAAGTGGTGTCAAGATAGGAATTGAAGATACAGCTGGTTTCCTCACTATTAGAGGCCTTAAGAGAAATGTTTGAGGACTTTAGTTGTGTGTCAGAATTTACCATGATTGAGGAGGTTTTAGCATTGTGTGTGTGTGTGTGTGTGTGTGTGTGGAGGGATGGGGTGAGGGGGTGGGATAAGATGATTTCTTTTACATGCCAGGGGATTTTGCAGTTCTGGTTTAGTGTTGAGAGCAGAGTGAGGTAGAGGAAAAACAAGATTCATAGTAGCTGTTGAAAATACTAGTACCTAACAGTGCATTTTATACCATGTTACCCTATATATATTTATATTCATAATTTTTTGTCTTAATCATTTTCTTTAAAAAGAAAAAGATTTATTTATTTTAGAGAGAGACTATGGGGGGAGGGGCAAAGGGAGAGAGAGAGAGAATCTTCAAGCAGATTCCCTGCTGAGTGCAGAGCCCCACACAGGCTCACGGGCTCTCACGACCCATGAGATCTTGACCTGAGCCGAAACCAAGAGTCCAACGTTTAACCAACTGAGTCACCCAGGTGCCGCATCTTAGCTGTTTTATGTAGAATTTTTTCAAATTTATACTAATATCCACTGAATACTAATAACGTTCTAGCACTATATTCATAAAGCTAAGATTTTAAAATATGTGAATTAGGGTTAAAAACACTAAGGAAAACAGGAACATATCTAGGAGAAATGTTAGGGGCCCACGAAATCAAGGCCTGTATATATCATATATGACATTTTTGTTTATTTGTCCCTCTTTTTTTTTTTATAAAGTAGGTTCCACACCCAGAGCGAACCCAATACAGGACTGAAACTCACGACCCTGAGATCAACACCTGAGCTGAGGGGCGCCTGGGTGCCTCAACTGGTTAAGCGTCTGCCTTTGGCTCAGGTCATGATCTCCAGGTCCTGGGATTGAGCCCCACATTGGGCTCCCGGCTCAGTGGGGAATCTGCCTCTCCCCCCACCAACTTGTGCTCTCTCTCTCTCTCTCAAATGAATAAATAAAATCTTTTTTAAAAAATATTTTATTTATTTATTTGACAGAGAGAGACACAGCAAGAGAGGGAACACAAGCAGGGGGAGTGGGAGAGGGAGAAGCAGGCTTCCCGTGGAGCAGGGAGCCCGATGTGGGGCTCGATCCCAGGATCCTGGGATCATGACCTGAGCCCAAGGCAGACGCTTAACGACTGAGCCACCTAGGCGCCCCCATTTGTCCCTCTTTTGAACTGGGAAAAGGAGATGACTTATTTTGAATACCCAGCTTTTTTTTTTTTTTTAAGCATATGGTTTATAAGGAAATTAATAAAGGGGAACTGTCAGAGAACCAGAATGTCATCTGTATATCTAAGGGATTATTAAATGTGCTTACAGGTTAGTAGGCAGGAGGAGCCTTGGAGATAGTATGTAAATTCCAAGTTGCTATGCATTGTTAAAATGCATAACGCCTTCTAAAATACGTGAAGGTAGTGGTAAACCATTAAGCCGTGGATAGATGCTTTGGTATTTTTACCTCAAATGCAAAAAAAGCCATGCTTCCTTTTGTAGCCATGAAATTTGTCTTCTTAAATAGGACCTTGTATTTATAGTTTTTCTGACAGAAGGTTCCCAGTAAAAATTTATAATACAATAATAATAATAATTGAGAACCATTTCTGCCTTGTTTCATACTCTACTCTTTCCAAGAACGCTGAGTCACAAAATAAAATCTTAAATTAGAAAATTTTCAAAAATAGAAACAGCTTCTGAGAGAGTTTTTGAAAAGTTCAAGGATTTGGAGACAGTAATTTGATTCCATTTTTGTCGTTGTTTTCTTCCACCAAACAAATCTGTCTCCTAGTGGTGTTAAGTCTTGTCTGTTCATCCATACTTAGAGTGTCCTTGCATGACTGGCACCATGTGTTATTAATGGCAAACTTGGAAAATAAGTTAAATGACTTGCCTAGATCTTAAGGAAATCAGTGGGCTGTAGTAAGATACCATACACAGGGGCGCCTGGGTGGCTCAGTCGCTAGGCGTCTGCCTTCGGCTCGGGTCATGATCCCAGGGTCCTGGGATCGAGCCCCGCATCGGGCTCCCTCCTCCGTGGGAAGCCTTCTTCTCCCTCTCCCACTCCCTCTGCTTGTGTTCCCTCTCTCACTGTGTCTCTCTCTGTCAAATAAATAAATAAAATCTTAAAAAAAAAAAAAGACACCATACACAGCTGTGGGGGTGGGGGAGATTTTTACCCTGCCCATCTTGGTTCTTTTGACTGGTCTAATAATTAAATTGACACAAGACATTAACAGGAGAAAAAGAATTTTAATTTTGCATGTATGGAGGTCTTGTAGATATGGGCCTAGAAATAACCAAAGCAGGTGGTTTATATACCTTTTAGAAAAAGAAACAATAAATTTGTGAAGAACTGACAAGACAAAGAAACTTAGTCCTGGGTACTAATTAGTGAAGAAATTCAACAGAGTTTGTGTACACTGACTTCTAGGCTTTGAATTCTGTCTCTGGTGATAAGGATGTTTCTTTACCTCCTGGTACAGGGAGGGTAACTTTCACATGGGAAATTTATTTCCTGCTTTCAGGGGGACAAAGAGGAGTGTCAGAATGTGCCTGCATTGGCTGTTTCTCGAGTAAACTTTACTTGAGAATTATCAGTGTGCCACTTTGACATATCTGGGAGCAGCCTGCCCTGAGCCCCTTTATAGTCTCATGCTCTCTTTCCTAGAACTATCTCCAAAACAGAAGACAAATGTATTTGAATTTTAGGTGGAATTTAGACTCTGGAAAAAGACCTGGATTACGGTCTGTTTCTGCTGTTTAACCTTATGCGTGGACCTCCAAGTCTGTTTGTCCAGCTTCAAAGTGTGAAAAATAATAGTACCTAATTCAGAGTGTTGTTTTGAGGAATTAATAAAATAGTGCATGTAAGGTACTTCACTGTGCCTGGCCCATAGTAAGTACTCAACATACGGTTTAAAAAAAAAAATCCCTGCAGGCATGAGGGTCTGTGTTCTACATCTTTTTTTTTTTTTTTTTTAAGATTTATTTATTTATTTGAGGGGGGTAGGGCAGGGGGATAGGGAGAGAGAGAATCTTGAGCAGGCTCTATGCCCATGTGGGGCTTGATCTCACAAACCTGAGATCACAACCTGAGCCGAAATCAGGAGTCAGACTCTTAACTGACTGAGCCACTCTCGTGCCATACTACATCATTTTCTACTCTTTGGGTATTTCAGTCTCCTGAGGTCCTCTGTGGAATAAGTGTGGCATTAAGGATGGCAAGTCCTCCTGCAGATGTGGGTAACATCTAGACACGGATGCTTTCCATTGGTTCCAAACAGCCCAAAGGAGTAGATACATGGAAAAGATGAAATTGATATAGTTGTAACAGAATTTTCTCTTTACATGCTTTTTTCTTTTTTTTTTTTTTTTTTTTTTTTTAAACAGTGCCTTTGAAGATGAGACCATGAAGCTTCGACAGCTGAAGCTTGATAATCAGGTGAGTAAATCAGGAGTCTCCCTCCTGTTTTGAAGTAAGTGGACAGCTATACTGACCATGATGCTGATAGTCTTGACTGTGACGTCTCGGCAGGGTCCTGGAAAAAAGGCAGGAAAGCAAAAGACTTTGATGTTACTAAGCAGTGTCTGGAGGTAGTATTTGCTGAACCAAGGCCCTGGGCTCTGCAAGACCAAAGTGCTTCCAGGAGCACAGCCATAAAACTGGCCTTGGATTTCTAATCACTGAAAATTCCTTGGCACCTTTCCTAAGAATTAGAAGAATGTTAACATTGTATTTCTATGTAGTAATTTGGTCCTGCTGCCTTACATACCTCCCTGCACTGTAATTTCATTTAAGTATAAGATATTTTTCTTTTTCTAAAATGCAGATCTGAACATGCTGCTGGGCTGCTTAAAGCCTCAACTGCTTATAGCACAATTTTCTTCACAACACTGGGTCCTAATTTTCAGCTACATATTAATTCTGTTTTTCAGTGATTTGTTTTGTGTTTGTTTCCTCCACTAGGCTAAGCACCATGAGCACAGGAGCCAAGTCTACTTGTGATGACCATTATATCAGAAGTTCCTAGCATAGGGCTGGGCACATACTAATGCTTCCCTAAATATTTGAATGAAGGAAGAAATAAATGAACAGTTGTACATTGTTATTTGCTATGATCATCATTGTTAGTCAGTTTAGAACCTGTACCCAACATCTATTGCTTTCTTTTCTGCAGTTTCATATGCATGTTTTTAAATTCAGGACTTCCTATAGCTTGAGTCTACCTATGTAGGATCATTAACAAAGTGTCTAGACTCTGTAGGTGCCTAGACATACCTCTAAAGTTTTGTCTAATGTGGGAATGAATAATGGGACTTCTAGTGTAATAATTTGCTTGAAAGGTGGAATCCTTAAAAACTGGGAAAGAGGTCACTGTGTGGCATGCAGGGATGTGCAGGGCCACCCTCTGTAGGGCGAGGCCCTGGCGGGTTGGAATGCCATGCCCGCCCCGGGAAGGCTCTGGTGCTCGCGCTCATGTATGGCCACCCCCGCATGGCACCTTCTAGGTCTTTCATGGCGATGTCGCTAATGGGCTGTCATTGCGTTCCACTGCCCCTCCAGCTGGTGGGCTCCCGCCTCCTCAACTGCGCCTGGAAGGGGAGCGTTGCCCAGTGGTCTTCGGGGATCCCTGTATGCAAGTCTTTGCCACCATAGGAGACCTCTGGCTTCTAGGTGGCTGTGATAGCCTCCATCGTCCTCCTCAGGCCCCTGGCCCGCCTCATGTGTGTCCAGAGAGGAGCAGCCGCCCAGGTGTGGCTCCAGACGCCTAGCTCCAGACGCCTAGGTGTGGCTTAAGGGTCTAAATAACAGTATCAGTGGCCACAGCCAGTCCAGAGCCGTCTGGAGCCACCTGGCTGGGCACATGACCATCACAGCTTCTCCCTATCCCCCACCCCCCCGTGAGGGCCCTAGAGGGCTGGCCACTGTGGACAGGGACCCGTGGGCCTAGCCCTCTGGGCCCCAGCCGCCCCGGGCTCTCCCTGCGTCCAGGTGACACACACAGGACAGAGCTTGCCTGTCCGTGGGCCCCCGCGGGAATGCCCGCATAGCCGGTGTACAGAGCCCACCCTCCATGCATCTTGGCGAGTGTCGGTGAAATCTGCTTACGGGCTTAGGGTTCCCCAGGGTGCTTGGGCTCCAAAGGCTGGAGACCCTGGCATGGGTGACCTGTCCTGGGGGAGCCTGGCAGTAAGGCTTTTTTTTTTTTTTTTTTAATATTTATTTATTTGACACAGAGAGAGCACAAGCAGGGGGAGCGGCAGGCAGAGGGAGAAGCAGACTCCCCGCTGAGCAGGGAGCCCGATGTGGGACTCGATCCCAGGCCCCTGGGATCATGACCTGAGCTGAAGGCAGACGCTTAACCGACTGAGCCACCCAGGCGCCCGTTAGGGCTTTTTATAGATAGACTTCCTTGAAACCACTGGGGAGGTTAATATAGCAGCTGTAGGCTCCCTTCACCTGGCTTCCTTTTTTTTTTTTTTTTTTTTTAAGATTTTATTTATTTATTTGAGAGAGAATGAGAGACAGAGAGCACGAGAGGGAAGAGGGCAGAGGGAGAAGCAGACCCCCTGCTGAGTAGGGAGCCCGATGTGGGACTCGATCCCGGGACTCCAGGATCATGACCTGAGCTGAAGGCAGTCGCTTAACCAACTGAGCCACCCAGGCGCCCCACCTGGCTTCCTTTAAAGAGACTGAGGGAGGGGCACCTGCGTGGCTCAGTCGCTTGAGCATCCAACTCTTGATTTCAGTTCAGATCATGATCTCAAGGTTGTGTGATTGAGCTCCGCTTGGAGCCAGTGCTCAGCAGACTGCTTGAGATTCTCTCTCTCCTTCTCCCTCTGCCCCTCCCCCACTGCACTCTCTCTCTCTAAAAATAAATAAATAAAATCTTTATAAAGAGACTGAGGGACATTTTAAGCAAATCTAGTTTTTCACAACCTCGCAGGAAAATGGCGACAAACTTCTAAGCAGTTATAGGTGGCTGTCTCAGCATTCTTCTCCACCAGATGGGCTGCCTCTAAGCAGGGAACCACCTAGCATTCTGCTCACATTATCTGTAAAGTTGTCAGGTGAAGGGTGTGAAATAAGCAATCCTTTCTAACACTGGAAAAAAATAAAGGTGGCTCAGATATTTGGTAATGTTTATTCTTTTCAATGAGAATGCTGTGTGTGATAGGTATATGGTATACATGTTGGGATTTTGTAGGCCTTTTCATGGCATGGCTTTTTTAAAAATTATGTTTTTATATGGGCAATAAAAGAATATGGTAAGGATTCCAGTAATACTGAAAAGGTATTTCATGGGAAGTCTCTTCCTCTAGTTGGCTTTTAGTTCTTTACCAGAGACTGTCACAGACTTTTTTTTTTTTTTTTTAAGATTTTATTTATTTATTTGTCAGAGAGAGAGCAAGAGAGAGAGCACAAGTGGGGGGGAGCGCCAGGCAGAGGGAGAAGCAGACTTCTGGGTGATCAGGAAGCCCCACACGGGACTGGATCCCATGACCCTGAGAACATGGCCTGAGCTGAAATCAAGAGTCAGACACTTAACTGACTGAGCCACCCAGGCGCCCCCGGATTCTGTCACTGACTTCTAATGTATTCTTGCAGAGATAGTCAATGAATATAAAGATGTAAAATTTTATAGGATTTTTTTAAAATTCAAAAAAATCTTGGGACCTGACTTATAAATGAGGGTGTTAAATAGCCTGTGAGAATACCGTAAGGGCCTGAAGCACTGCCTCTGGCATAAGAAGGAGGTTGCTCAGCAGGGGGTAAGGGAATTTCCACAAATGCAAGCTGAGCATTCAAATGGCCTGAAACAAAGGCAGTGCTACAGAATGAATAAAGCATTGGGCTGGGAATCTGAAGACTCTGGTTCGGATTCTTACTCTGCCATTAATTAGCTGGGTGATTTTAGGTAAGATTCTTAAACTCTGTGGGTTCCACTATTTTATCTGTAAAGTGAGGTCAGATTGGATAACATAATAGAATGTGGGGA
This sequence comes from Neomonachus schauinslandi, assembly GCF_002201575.2. NCBI lineage: Eukaryota > Metazoa > Chordata > Mammalia > Carnivora > Phocidae > Neomonachus > Neomonachus schauinslandi. The sequence continues at coordinate 99,930,191 of NC_058407.1, read as the reverse complement.
TCTGAAAGTATGGAAGTTAGAGCTGAGATGGAGGTGCACTGAGGAAGGCTAGGTTGTTGCTCAGTCTGGGCCTCAGAGGCTGGTAGGATCTTGGTGGAAGGCTCTCAGTACAGGGCATGCCAACCTACCCAAGACCATGCGCTCCCATATCCATGACAGACAGTGGCTTAATCTAGCAGTGATTGTCAGTGGAGATGGGAGAGGCTAGGGAACCTTACTTTCCCCACCTCTGCCTGAGGTATACAGTGCATTAATCTCTTAGGAGTCCTGTTTTGGGAATGTCCCCATGGTTGAGAGTCATTGGTCATGAACTTTGTAGGCTGAGAAATAGTTTGCTAAAAGCAGCCAAAGTTCGTAAGTCTCATGAGGATTGGTTCATACTAACCAGTATCATTAGTGATGAATCTAAACCAGGGGATTAATTTACTAATTTCTAATGAACTATATACCAGAATCGGCTGATCATCACAATCCTATCAGATAAGTCTGTGGGAAGTTTACAATTAGAGAAGTGGCCTGGTGAGTTTGAAATCAGAGCAAGTGGAGTTTGTAAAATGATATTTATGATAAATATCATGTGTGATCGTATAATTAATTCATCTCTACTAAAGGGATACACCTGCCAACGGAATGAGATAGGTGAGTATCTGGCCTGGCCACTCCCTGCCTTGGATGATATTAGACACACGAGGTAACTCTTGTTTTAAGTTTTATCTTACCTTATTTCCACACAGACCATTTCCCTTAACTCTTTCTTTCATTGTCCAGGTTTCAGTAGTACTGAGTAGGTTAGTTTCTTTCATATTTGTCTTTTTTCCCATGATAGTATAATCTTAGGATTTAATGTTTAAAAATCCTAGGTTTACAGATAATTTATACATGGCTATTTTTGTCCTGTATAGATTTTTGAACAGCTTTATTGAGATCTAATTCATATACTGTAAATATACACCCAGTTAAAGTGCACAAATGATTTTTAGAGCTTGTATTGAGTGGAATCATATAATACGTGGTCATTTGTGTCTGGCTTCTCTGACTTAGGAAGAGGTTTTATCCGGGTTGTTGCCTCTATCAGTGCTTCAGACCTTTTTATTGTTGAATAACATTCCTAGTTGTGGCTACACCATATTTTGTTTATCCATTCATCAGTTGACCGACATTGGAGTTGTTTTCACTCTTTGGCTATTACTGGTAATGCTGCTTTGAATATCTGTGTACAAGTTTCTGTGCAGACATGCTTTCATTTCTCTTGGCTGATGTATCTATGGGTATCCCAAGGCATACCTAATATACCTCGGGTGGTAAGAGTGGAGTTCCTGGGTCATATGGTAACTCTCTGTTTCACATGTTAAGGAGCTGCCAGACGGTTTTCCAACATCATTGAACCATTGTACACATTCCTACCAACTCTCTCTGGGGCCTTGTTTCTCCACATCCTTGTCAACACTTATTATTATTGTCTGTCTTTGATTATAGCTATTTTATTGGGTACAAAGTGGTATCTCACTGTAGTCTTGATTTGCATTTCCCTAATGACTAATGATGTGGAGCATTAAAATGTATTTAGTGGCTCTTTGTATGTTCTCTTTGGAGGCATGGAGAAATGGAGAAAACCGATTTTTATTATTTTTTTATTTTTATTTTTATTTTTTTAAAGATTTTTTTATTTATTCATTTGACAGAGATAGATACAGCGAGAGAGGGAACACAAGCAGGGGGAGTGGGAGAGGGGGAAGCAGGCCTCCCGCAGAGCGAGGAGCCCGATGCGGGCCTTGATCCCAGGGTCCTGGGATCGAGCTCCGCATCGGGCTCCCTGCTCAGAGGGAAGTCTGTTTTCCCTCTCCCACTCCCTTTACTTGTGTTCCCTCTCTCGCTGTGTCTCTTTCTGTCAAATAAAATCTTTAAAAAGAAAAAAGAAAAGAAATATTATTTGTAAATATTTTCTTCAATTCTATGGGTTGTCTTTTTACTTTCTTGATGGTATCATTTTCAGCATAGAGTTTTGATTTATTTTTTCTTTTGTCTCTTGCACTTTTGGTGTCATATCTAAGAAACCATGCCTGCCTAAAGTTATAAAGACTTGCTCCTGTGTTTTCTTCTAAGAGTCTTACACTTCCTATGATTTGTTCTGAGTTAATTTTTATATATGGTGTGAGATGAGGTTCCAACTTCATTCTTTTGCATGTGGATATCCAGTTGTCCCAGCACCATTTATTGAAAAGATACTCTTTCTCACTGGGTATATTTTGCTTTTATTTTTACTAGTTTCATTAGGGTACTCTTTTTTCAGGGTATGTGAACAGCTTAGCTAGCTACAGGTCGTAAAGATTTTTAGACTCCAACAGTGATGTGGACGCAGATGCACATTAGGTGGAGAACATTTATGCCATCTGGTGGACAATGGATTAAAATACAAGATAGTCCTTTTGGGTCAGGTGCCCATCTATTTGTACCTATCATTCTAAGAGAGGTGGTCATTGGTGTACTAAATTGATATTTTAAGAAGTGTGATTTTAAAATTTTACCTTTATCTTCTTATGATATCACTTTGTATGCCAGGAAGATTATTTTTAGCCAAACTATTAGATCTCAGGCAGCCATTCTGATCTTGCTGGTTGTACCTTATGGTCAGCCAGTCTATCCCAGGAACGTCAAACTGTAACCAGCCCACCAGCTCTAGGGAGTCTTTGTGGAAAACTGAGAATCAGTGATGTCAGGCTCTCATTAATTTGAGGCTTGCCTGAGCTTTATTATTTTATAAAATGAAGCCCTTTGTCAGAATCCCCGCCCCCCCCCCCAATCTCCTTTATTTCCTCACTTATTTTGGAATTACCATTCATTTTGCTCCCAGGGAATGATAATAGGATGTCCACCACATTCTGGAGAAGATGGGATTCTTTGAGTTATTGTTCAGTTTCCGAGGGAATTGTGAAACTTAAAGACTTATGTGATACTTAAAAACAGTCCTGAAAGCAACGTATTTTGATTGCATTTAGGGCATCAAACCGTCACCTGCGGCTCTCTTCCTGACTTGCCCATCCTTTAACGTTGTTTATGCAGCCTCCTTGACAGCTTTTTAGGGACGGTAAACCATAAATGAAATATGAATTGACATTGTTTTATTGAAGCTCAATTAACACCTACCTTCTCCCTCCTCCAAACTATGTGAGGATGATTAGAATGCTAAATCAGGTGACACTTTTCACCAAGATGGCAATTTGGTAGATATTTTATGATTGTGTTCTTGTTTACAAACTTGGACAATTGTGGGATATATTTAGTGCTGTAATATAGTAGCTGTAGCCCTGGAGTTCACAGCTCAAATCTACAGTTGTTTGTTTGTTGTTTTCCCTCAAGTTGTTGATCTAAATGAGTTTGACTGGTGTTGAAATTGATAGAGAAAGGCTTCACCAGGTACATTCACAGGATCACTGTGGCTGAGAGTCTAGTCTGCCCTTTACAGGTCTAAAAACTTGGTTTTGTCAGTGAACCTAAATGTAACCAGGTCCTTTGGCACAAACTCACAACAGTCAGTCATGAAACTGGACACTAATTTATTAATTTACAATGAGAACTCCAGCTTTTCCAGTATACATTCATCTCTGTTGGTCATGATTCCCTGTTCCCGGAAATATGATACCTAAGAAGTTAATTGACAATTAGAAGGCTGATTGGTAAGCAGGGAATCAGGAAATGAAATTAGTAGTCCCGGGGGACATTTCATCAAGGCCAAAACTATATGTCTTACATAGTTTCCTGTCCACAAAGAGAATAAGCTCTCCCAGTAAATAGAATACTCTGGTCTACTAGATTCAGCATTTCTCTGTTTTTGGACAGGTTGGATAAACTCTGCCAAATTCTTGTTCTTTGGCTCCCCTTTTCTGGACCAATACCCCTTTTCTTTTCTTTTCTTTTTTCTTATATATCTTTCTTTCTCTCTTTCTTTCTTTCTTTCTCTCTTTCTTCTTTCTTTCTTTCCTTTTTTCTTTCTGAGAGAGAGGGAGGGAGGGAGAGAGTATGAGTAGGGGGAGGGGCAGAGGGAGAGAGAGAATCTTTTTTTTTTTTTTAAAGATTTTATTTATTTATTTGAGACAGAGAGAATGAGAGACAGAGAGCATGAGAGGGAGGAGGGTCAGAGGGAGAAGCAGACTCCCTGCCGAGCAGGGAGCCCGATGCGGGACTCGATCCCGGGACTCCAGGATCATGACCTAAGCCGAAGGCAGTCGCTTAACCAACTGAGCCACCCAGGCGCCCGTGAGAGAGAGAATCTTAAGCAGACCCCCCCACACCCGCAACCCGAGCGTGAAGCCTGATGTGCAGCTCCATCTCATGAGCCTGACATCATGACCTGAGCCAAAATCAAGAGTCGGGCACTTAACTGCGCCACCCAGGTACCCCAGATGTCCCCTTTTCCATAGGACATTGTTCTTTACATATGTTAACAAAAGGATTAGCTGTGGCCTGTGTTTTTGCTCCCTTGGTTGTTGCCAGTTATGAGACTATATGAGGGTAGATAACTGGCCACATAGAGCAGGTGTGGCAGTTTCTCATGTCTCTATGTTTCATATTTCCCATCTCTTCAGCATATCCCCTATGTGAGACTTCACAGTTGCTAGAAGAACCGTATCAGCAAGTTCTGTGGGGAAAAGCTCATCATAGCCAATTATATATTTTGTGTTCCTTTTACATTAAGGTCCACCTATTCATATTAATTCATTAGTTTCAAAATAATCTCAGAAACTTCAATTATTCCTTCCTAGCTTGCTCTAACCTTTATTCTTTCTTGACAGGATAGTCCATTTGGGCACATTATCTTAGCTCCCTAGTCTTTTTTCTTATTCACAAGGTTGGGCAAAGATTAGTTCTGTTTCTTCTGTGTTCTCTGAATTTATCCACAAGCTTTCATCAGCCTCATTGTGGAAAAACATATTTCCTTTCCTACTGATAGTCTCACCCCTTGGAGTTACTCTTCTTTCTAGTAGCACTTTTTAAAAGCAGTATCAATGAAAAAAAAAATAGCTTTTTGCCTAAGAAACACTAAAGTAGGTTATAATATCTTTGCTTTAGAATCATGGCTTAATTTTTTAGCTTGGGGCTTGGCACTTTCCTATTCTGAAATATATCAGATCCATAATTAATTTCCAGGTATTATGAACTCTTATTTGCCAAAGCTTAAAAATAATATATGTTCTAGTACCTTCCTTTTCATCTTGTTGGATTTTTTGCTCATAGTCTCTCATGCTTTTTTTCCTGATTTTCCTTGCTACAATATTCTCTATGTCACTTTTAGCCACAGCTTTGATTGCTTACTATTTGGAATGTTTCAACTGTAATTTTTTCCCTTGGCCCAGATTTGTTTGATTTCTAACTATGTAAAAATGAGCAAGAAAGCAAAACTTACTGCTCTATAGCTGACTGAAATAGGAAAATAATTTGAGGTTTAGAGGATAATAAGTTTTATTTTTTCTTTCAAAAAGGGAGAAAAATCCATATTCTGCCACCCAAAGTAATCACCATTACTGTGTTTCTTCATCTTTTCCCCTATGCATAACTGTTCATATATTTTAAACTTGTGACCATGCTTGGTTAATAATATAATTACTATAAATACTTTGTTTTATTTTTAAGATTTTATTTATTTATTTGAGAGAAAGAATGAGAAAAAAAGAACATGAGTGGGGGGAGGGTCAGAGGGAGAAGCAGACTCCCCGCTGAGCAGGGAGCCCGATGTGGTACTCCAGGATCATGACCCAAGCTGAAGGCAGTTGCTCAACCAACTGAGCCACCCAGGTGCCCTACTATAAATATTTTAGATAAACTGGGTCATGGCCTCAGCTTGGCTAGAAATGCATTTGTATCATTTTAAATAGATCTTTAAAGGTGTTTGGTAAATATTTATTAAATGAAATGAGTGAATCCTTGTCCCTCTCTGTGCCTCAATTTTCCCATGTCTCAAGCAGGATAAACTAGTTTACAAGAGGTTTGTGAGGATTAGTGAAAAACTAAATGTTCAAAGCAGCTAGGTCTTGTCATAACTCTCCTGGCTATACTATCACATTTTTTTTTTTTTCCCTAGAGAGCACTGCTGGAGAAGAAGCAGAGAAAAAAACGCCTTGAGCCACTCATGGTACAGCCAAATCCAGAAGCAAGGGTACGTCGATCAAAGACAAGAGGTAGCGAGGAGCAAACTCCTTTGGTGGAAGCTCATACCCCGCAGAACGATGTCATCCTACAAGGTGTGTGTTTAGGCAGCATCTCTTCCCACTAGGGTACAGTTTTCATAAACCTAGGAGAAGGCAGGAAGATTCTCAGATGGACCAGAGGGACAATATTAGCATCGTTACTAGGTACCTTCATAAATTTTCATAATCACGTTCTGGGTCTTTGAATTAAAATAAAAGCAGTGGTTTAATTAGTGGAAGATACCTTGAAGTTTGTGTCCATCCTAGAGCTATTGTTTTCATTGCCAAATGAATTAGTCCAGAATGGCCTATTTGAGGAACTTACAGTCTTGATTGTCACATCATGGTGAAGTTAACTGTGACGCCGGGAGTGGTAGAGAGCACCCATTCTTCCGAAAGATAGGACTCAATGGACCATGTAAGGTGGTACGCTGTTGACTTGGACAGGATCTGAACTTTGGCGGACCTACTTTGTTTTCACAGTCTCATTCTTTAGTTTCTGAAGCATGACATCAAGTACATTTTATTTAGTAACAGTCAGAACATGTTAATAAAATGAACACCAGTCTGAGTTACTCTACTAACAAACGTCCGCGTGGATGTTAAGGAATGAGAAGTGAAATGCTTTGGTGGTTCTTAATTCTGATCACATACACCAAAACCACCCTGCCAAATAACAGATAATACTTTCCTCTTTTTCCTCTCTTTTGGACCGTAGGCATTGATGGTCCAGCGGCCTTCTTGAAGCCAGATGCTCAAGATTTGGAAACCAAGCTTCATGTTCTCTCAGTAGGCGCTTCTGCTACAGAAGAGGATACAGAAGGAAGTGTTGATGGGGAAAGCACTTTGGAGACTGTGTCCAAGCCAGATCTCCAGGAGATTCTCCAAAAACATGGTGAGGATTGGTAATGATTGTAAGGCAGTTAATCATCTTAGCCACATATAATAATCTTTTCCTTTCCTTTCTTTCATTGTCGGTTAACTATCTAGATGATTCAAAACTGCTTGGAATATGGCTTATGGCTTTACAGAGGTGACAGTATTAGGTATCTTTGACATCTGAGAATTGACTATTATCAGCCATGGTAGTATTTACCCTATTACCTGAGAAAAATAAGATAATTATATATAAATTATCAGCAGCATCAGCTACTATATGTGGCTATTTCTTTTTGACATTTTATTTTTAGTTCCCACTCCTTTCTTTTGACAAAGTTGCCACTCAACACCCCTACTCAGCCTCCATTTCACAGTTTTTATTGATCTAGTGATAAGGGGAAAGATAAGTAGTGGCTGAAGAGAAACACAAATTGGATCAAAATATTCTTAAGCTAATACTTTTCTCACTAGAGCCTACTTTCTGCCAGTTGGAGTTATCACTTCCACAGTTATTCCTGTACATTTCAGAGATCTCTTGTAGTTATCTTTCCTTCTTAGAAAAATGATTTTCTAGATCTAGGAAGAAATTAAGCGTCCCCTTTTCAGATGAGAAGACTGAAATCCGGTCATGAATAAATATTTATTGGGTGCCTACTTAGGTAGGCATTGTAGGGCCTGGGATGTGTGAATCAGGAGAGTCTATCACAGAATGGTAGAACAGAGGTACATTCAAACAAATTCACATATTCATTCATTTACAAAATATGTATTGAGTATCTACTAATATACTGGGCATTGTTATAGGCATGTAGGCTACAGCAGTAAACAAGGGTCCTGCCCTCCTGAAGTGTTTATTCTAATTGAGGCATCATGTACTTAAATAGCCAGGAGAGCATCGAGAGGGGTACCTAACCCAGAGCTGAAGGTTTGGAAAGCTTTCCAGAGAAAGTGATGTCTAAGCTACAGCCTGATACAGGAGGAGGGGCTGGCCAGTTCAGAATGGCTGGAGCACACGGTATGAGCGGCTAAGGCGGGAAGAGGGTACTAGAGGAGTGAGCCTGGATGGGTAAGTGGGCTCTGATTATGTAGGCCAGTACAGGCCATGTTAGGAATTTGGACTTTATTTGAAGAGTAACTGGAACCTATGAGGGAATTTAATCTGAGGAATATTATCATCCGATTTGGGCTTAATGGGAAAACTAAGAAAAATTACCCTGCACCATAAAGAATTAATTGGAGGTTGGCGGGAGCAAGTATGGAAGCAGGAAAACTTAGGGAGGAGATGGTTCGGCCGGTGGCTGACCTAGAGTTATAATGTGGTATATGCAAGAGTAAAAACCAGGGAGAAATAGAATTACATTGCTGGGGCAATGAGAAGGGACAAGAAAGGCATCAAAAGAGAGTGATTAAGCTGAGCCAGGAAGGATGCACGACCTCCTGTGTATTGGTGCATCTGTCAAAGCAGCTGTAGACTGATATTTTGAATGTCTCTTATATGTCAGGCACTTGATATACATTATCTCAATTAATTTTAAATGTATAGGGGTGCCTGGCTGGCTCAGTTGGAAGACCGTTTGACTCTTGATCTAGGGGTCGTGAGTTCAAGCCCCACATTGGGTGTAGAGATTACTAAAAAAAATAAATAAACTTTAATATTTATAACAGTACTTTGAGGAGTTCATACATATTAGTCTCTCCATTTTATATATAAGAAAATTATATGTATTACATATGTAATTATATGTAGCCTCTCAGGCTAAGTAATTCGTCCTTGGTCACACTGCGGGTAAGGTGACAAACTTGGGCGGAAGAAAGAACATGTGCAAAGGCACTGGGTAAAAAGTCGTGCTATGTTGTGAGAACCAGGACAGATGGCAGGAGCGCAGGGTGTGGGAGTGGCCATGGTGAGTGGACTCAGAGCACAGCTCTGAAACGCGGCATCCTGTTGGTTTCTGAATCTCAACTCTGCCACATCTGGCTGGGAAAGGGGGAGCACAGCTTCACTCTCCTCTGCCTTTGTTTCCCTGTCTGTAATAGGAATGTGATTGTGGCACTTCCCTATTATTTTACTACCACTGTTGTTATGACAAAAGAAAGTGAGTGATGTGGAGGAGTCAGAGCAAATACAACCTTCGTTTAACCCAGAAGCTAAGTTACCCCAAGTCATCTAGCTGAATAGTGGCAGACCTAGTTTTTCTGATTCTTAGTCTAGTTCTATATCCCTTACTGTAAATACCGAGTTGTCCCCTTTTGCCTATGAAGTGACTGCTGTTTTTTTCCTAAGAACTGGCCTTTCAGTACCGGATGGATTAAGGCCTTTTTACAACTCAACAAGTTGCATCTTTTTTTGTTTTTTAAGATTTTATTTATTTATTTGAGAGAGAGAGAGAGAAAGCATGAGAAGGGAGAGTGTCAGAGGGAGAAGCAGACTCCCCGCTGAGCCGGGAGCCTGATGCGGGACTCGATCCTGGGACTCCAGGATCATGACCTGAGCTGAAGGCAGTTGCTTAACCAGCTGAGCCACCCAGGCACCCAACAAGTTGCATCTTGACCATAAGACCCATTAAGCACTTTTGTAAGATCTACGATGTGTCAATTGGCAGATTATGTCCCTTAAATGGGTCCGGTTTGTTTTTTCTACAAGTTTGGGAGAAATCTTTGATCTCCATCTTAAGACATATATTCACATAAGCTGAGTTCTTGGTATAAAAATGGCACTTGTAAGCATAGTACTAAGTGAAAATATCCATGATTGTGAGGTTTCATGCCTTTTTGCTACAAAAGAAGAAAAGGTTAACATTTTAGAAAACATGTCCTTCACAAACCAAAGAATTTTTTTATAATAGCTTTATTGAGATGTAATTAACATACCATACTCTTCACCCATTTAAAGTGAACAGTGGGTGTGGGAGGGGAAGATGGCAGCAGAGTAGGAGGTCCCTGGGTTCACCTCGCCCCCAAATACAACTAGATGACTATTAAATCATCCTGAATACCCCAGAAATTGATCTGAAGACTGGCAGAACATACTCCACAACTAAAGGTAGAGAAGAGGCCACAGCTGAAGAAGGCAGGAAGTGTGGAAACATGGTTTGGGAGAGAAATGGATCGTGGCTGCTGTGGTGGGGAGGGAGCTGTAGTCATGGAGAAGGGCAAGAGACAGACTAACACACAGGGAAGCTCAGGGGGAAAACAAATCCCCATAGCAGTTGGCTTGGAAAGCAAGAGAGGCTGAATTTCCTGAGTTCTTGCAACCAGCAAGGCTTAAAGCCTAGAGTCCTAAAGGTCAGTGGGCTTGGTTCAGGGAGAGCCTGGAGGGCACCGTGCTGCTCTTGGAGGAAAGGCAGCAAACAACCTGTGGACGTACAGAGTGGAAACAGCGATCTGAAGAGTGCCCAGGGCACACAGCGGGGAAGTTATTTGTTCATCTTGGAGCATTTCCCAGAGAGATAGTGATTAAGAAAAAATATTAAAAGCAGCAAGGCAGGGGCACCTGGGTGGTGTAGTCAGTTGAGTGGCTGACTCTTGGTTTTGGCTGAGGTCATGATCTCGGGGTCGTGAGGTTGATCCCTGCATCAGGCTCTGTACTCAGTGTGGAGTCAGCTTGAGTCACTCCCTCTCCCTCTGCCCCTCCTCCCTGTATGCTCACTCTCTCACTTGCTCTCTCTCTCTCAAATAAATAAAAGGAGCAGCAAGGTAAAAAGAAAACAATTACATACAAAGGAAACCCCATAAGGATATTCAGCGGATTTTTCAGCAAAAACTTTCCAAGCCAGAAAAGAATGGCATGATACATTCCAAGTGCTGAGTGGGAAAAACCTGCAGCCAAGAATACTCTATCTAGCAAGGCTATCTTTCAGAATAGAAGGAGAGATAAAGAGTTTCCCCGATAAACAAAAACTAAAGGAGTTTGTAACCACTAAATCAGCCCTGCAAGAAATATTAAAGGGGACTCTTTTTTTTTTTTTTTAAGATTTTATTTATTTATTTAACAGAGAGAGAGAAAGGAGAGCACAAGCAGGGGGAGCAGCAGAGGAAGAGGGAGAAGCAGGCTCTCCACTGAGCAGGGAGCCCGATGCGGGGCTCGATCCCAAGACCCTGGGATCATGACCTGAGCCGAAGGCAGACGCTTAACAGACTGAGCCACCCAGGCACCCCTAAAGGGGACTCTTGAGTGGAAAGGAAAGACCAAAAATGACAGTATGAGGGTAGGAAACATAAAAGCAGTAAAAAACATTTCTGTAAAAAATCAGAACTTACAAAATTAAAGGATGTAAAATATGATACCATATACCTAAAATTTGGGGAGGAGAGGAGTAAAGAATGGGTTCAAACTTAAACGACCACCAACTTAATATAGATTGCTATATGCTATATACAAACTTAATGGCAACCACAAATCAAAAACCACTAATAAACATGCAAAGAATAGAGAAAGAAATCCAAATATATCACTAAAGAAAACCAGCAAACCATGAAAGGGAGAAGGACAAGAAAGGATTAGAGAAAAATCTTCAGAAACAACCACAAAACAAGTAATAAAATGGCAATTACGTAAAATTTACCATTTTAGCCGTTTTTTTTAAGTGTACAGTTCAGTGACACTAAGTACATTCACGTTGTTATGCAACTATCACCACAATCCATCTCCAGAACTTTTTCATGTTCCCATAATAAAACTCTGTATCACTAAGTAATAACTCCCCATTCTTCTGTCCCCTGTTTCCCTGGTAACCACTATTCTATGAAATTTCTGTCTCTGTGCATTTGACTACTCTAGATTTCTCACATAAGTGGAATCATACATTTGCACTTTTTAAAATACTTGTTCTTTTGTGACTGGCTTATTTTACTTAGCATAAGGTCCTTCAAGGTTCACCCATGTTGTAGCCTGTGTCAGAATTCCATTCCTTTTTAAAGCTGAGTAATATTCCATTGTATGTATATACCATAATTTGTTTATTTGTTCATCAGTTGATGGATATTTGGGTTGTTTTCACCTTTTGGATATTGTGAATACTGCTGCTGTGAACATTGGTGTACAAGTTTGTTTGAGTCTATGCTTTCCATCCTCTTGGTATATACCCAGAAGTGGAATTGCTGGATCCTGTGGTAATTCTATATTTGAATATATGGGGAACCACCATACTGTTTTCCACAGTGACTGAACCATTTTACGCTGCCACCAGCAATGCACAAGGGTTCCAATTTCTCCACATCCTCGGCAATACTTATTTTCCGGGGGTTTTTTTGATAATAAACATCCCAGAGCTTTTTAGTGTATCTCATTGTGATTTTGATTTGCATTTCCCTAATGATGAGTGCTGTTGAGCATCTTTTCATGTGCTTATTGGCCATTTATATATCTTCTTTGAAGAAATGTCTATTCGTGTGCTTTACCCATTTCTGAGTAAAGGGCTATTTGTTTTGTTGTTTGTTTTGTTGTTGTTGCTGAGTCTGTGTTGTAGGAGTGCTTTATCTATTCTGGATATTAATCATTTATGGAAAGGGAAAAGAAGGGATAGGTCTGAGTGAGAATATGAAGAAAGAATTGTCAAAATTTGGATGAAGTAGCTATGTTTTAATCAGAAGAGCTGGAATGTTTTAAGCAAGAAAATTAAAATTATATTTGGTTCGACGATTTATTTTTTAAACCAGTGTTGGCAGTTTTTGACAGTTCTTCCTTTCTGCCAGGTATCTCAGGTAGTTTGAACTTCGATGAAGAGGAGACCGATGGAGAGGAAGAAGGGAAAAAATTATGTCATTCACCATATTCAGAGGCAGAGAGACCCAATTCTGCATCCAGCCAGAAATCAACCACAGTATGTAGTTCTGAAACTTCTTCCTGGGGAACTATTTCCCAAATGTATCTCTAGTATTTAAACACGATTACTGAATGAGGGTTCCTTCGAAAGATTGAAGCTCAAATTTAGACTTGAAGTTCATGACCTCCCTAATTTCTTGTGTCTCAAGCCAGCTCTTGTGAAGTTATATCCCACTTTTGTACTTCGCTCCTTCATTACTCCCAATATTCACATACTTATTTAACTTCGCAGAGTTTCCCCTTATTTTGTCAGAAGACTAGAGACATTGGGGTAAATCACGAAATTATTTCGCCCGTTGTTTCTGGAAGAGAATAAGTTTTCTATTCCACCTCCTATTGCTCATGGCTGTTCTTTCAGGATGCGGGAGCTTCCGGTACTGCAGCCCAACAAACGGATAACCAGCTGGGAGAAGTGGAGAACTTAGAGGACTTTGCATATAGTCCTGCCCCTCGGGGGATTACAGTCAAGTGTCGGATAACCAGGGATAAAAAAGGAATGGATCGGGGTCTCTTCCCCACTTACTATATGCACTTGGAAAAGGATGAAAATCGGAAGGTATGAGAATTGATTCTTAAGACAGATCTTGAGCTAGAGGGGGAGAATGTTGTGGGACTAGATTGTTGAAGGATCTTGGGATAGGAAAATAGCACTGGTTTCAGACCAAGTCAGCAACTCCCAGTTACTGTGTTCTGTCTTCAAGGAGCTCAGAGTCTCAGAGGTAAAATCTACCCCACCCCAAAGAAAAAGAGTTTTATCCAGAATATAAGAAAATGGAAGAGAATATTTGAATGTAATTATTTGCACCTCTATCCTATTTTTTTGTGGAAGGGAGGGTGTTACTGTGTGTTCTTTGGTTTTTATTTTAATTATGGTGGAACATGACACTGTGCAAGTTTTAGGGAATAGGGGAACTGGAAATAGAGAAAGACATGCAAGTGAAATGTCTTATTTCTCACTCTAGAAATTCTAATTTACTTTAAACACAACTTTGAGGCAATTTAATTCTTGCTAATGAACACTGTATTTTGTTTTGCTACCGGGTCTAAGTGGATGATATTAAGAGCATAGAAAGGAGATGATGATTGATACCATTCTTATTATAACCGCTAATTTATTGTTTATGATGTACCAGGCATATGTTAAGTGCTTCGTGTATATATTATCTCTTATAATCCTTATCACAACCTTGTAAGAGAGGCTTTCTTATCCCTGCTTTATAGATGAGTAACTGGGGCTTAAGGAGTGACATACCTGCCCCAAATCATACTGATAAGTGCCAGCGCCAGAGTCAGACCCCTATCTGTTTTAGCCCACAGTCCCTTCCTTAGCTGCTGCCATTCTCCTGCTTCCCTGTTGTTGTCCAAATCCAGTAGGGTTTGGGAAGGATGCACAAGTATGACAGTATTCATGCCACTGAAGTCACAGGGGTTTAAAACAACAACATACGGGGCGCCTGGGTGGCTCAGTCAGTTAAGCATCTGCCTTCAGCTCAGGTCATGACCCCAGGGTCCTGGGATCGAGCCCCGCATCGGGCTCCCTGCTCCGCGGGAAGCCTGCTTCTCCCTCTCCCTCTCTGCTACACCCCAGGGAGCCTGCTTCTCCCTCTCCCTCTGCTGCTCTCTCTCTTTCTCTCTCTGTGTGTCAAATAAATAAATAAAATATTTTAAAAAATACAAAAGGAATATGAGGAAAGCAGCCGCGGTAAAGAATGGGAAGGGTGGGTGTTCAGCGTCCTGTCTCTCCTGAAGTTGGAAGGACCCTTCCTCGCCAAATCGGATGAAGCTTTTTTGAAAAAACCACTGGAGGTTTTAGGGATAAAGTTGCACCTAGTTGTAGTAGCCCCCCCCCCCCCCCCCCGCCCCCTGCCAAGTTTTGCTTTCTGTGGTTTCAGTCCCCTGCAGTCACTGCCATCTGGAAGTAGATGGGCCCTTCTTCTGACATAGGTTCGGCAGGTCAATAGTAGCCTAACGCCCCCTCTCTTCATCTCATTACATAGGCATTTTAAAATCTCACATCAGCATGAGAAGAAGGGGAGTACAGTACAGTGAGATATTTTGAGAGAGAAAGACCACATTCATATAACTTTTATTATAGTATATTGTCAGAATTATCATGTTATTGTTGCTAGTCTCTTGCTATGCCTTATGTATAAATTAAACTTTGTCATATGTATGTACAGTAAAAAACATAGTTTGTAGAGCATCCACCGGGGGTGTAGGCATCCACCGGGGGTCTTAGTGGATAAGGGGGGTCTGTTGTATATGGAGAATCCAGCTAAGTGAATTTTGAAAAGTTGTACAGTAGGGAATCCCTAAAAGCGAATTCTGAGAAGCATTATAAGGGTTAGAAAAAGAGATAAAGGCCCCAAGATTGGTCTTCTCCAAGAAAACACCAAACGGCAGGTGAGACTGGTGCCTCCGGAGGCCCTGGGATGGGAGGCCACACGGCTGCACGGCCTCCACAGCCATCAAGGCCAAGGAGCTCATGGCAGCAAGAGCAAGGATGAGGAGTGGATGCTTCTCACTAGCCTGAGTTGTCTGCGCAAGGACATGAAGTTCAGGTCCCTGGTCCGCCTGCCCATCAGGGACTCTGAGGTCATTGAGGTTTTCCTGGGATCATCCTTCAAGGATGAGGTTTTTGAAGACCATGCCATTGCAAAAGCAGACCCATGCTGGTGGGCAGACGAGGTTCAAGGCATGTGTTACCATCAGGGATCCCAGCAGACACATGGGTCGGTGTTAAATGCTCCAGTGAGGTAGACGCTGACATCCGTGGGACCATCATTCTGGCCACGTTTTCTAGTCCCAGTGCAGCAAGGCCTCTGGGAGAACGAGATCAGCAAGCTCCACACCGTCCCTTGTAAGGTGACCAGACGCTGTAGCTCTGTGCTGGTGGTGTGCCACATCCCCGGCCCCAGGGGCCCTGGCTCCATGTGGGCTGCTGTACCTCCACGGGGGGCTGCATAGCCACCCTGGGCAACGTCGCCAAGGCCACTTGGGATGCCATCTCCAAGACCTACAGCTGTCTCATCCCGACCTCTGGAAAGAGACTGTGTTCACCAAGGCCCCGTCTCAGGAGTTCACTGACCGTCTTGTAAAGACCCATATCAGAGGTTCTGTGCAGAAGACCCAGGCTCCTGCCGTGGTCACCACGTAGTTTGTATACAAGAAAAATGAAGGTGAATTAAGCCTGTTAAAAGCAAAAAAGACCAAAAGAGTGACTGCTTGGCACATGATAGGCACTTGCTAAACATTTGTTAAGTGAATAGTTAGACCGTGGTGGTTGTCTTGATATTCTTGACGGACATTTTTTTTTCTTTTTCCAGATATTTCTTCTTGCAGGTAGGAAGCGGAAAAAGAGCAAAACATCCAACTACCTTATCTCCACTGATCCAACAGATTTATCTCGTGAAGGGGCAAGTTATATTGGCAAACTCAGGTGAGAGCAACCTTGTATCACTGACCTATTCTTGCTGATATTTTTATTCCTGTAGTTTCAGAGCAATCTGTATCTTTTTTTACAGTGAGTATGTATTGATATTGTAATCTTAAAAAAAAAAAAAGAAGTTAACAGAAAATCTAAGTCCCTTCCTTTAATTTTAGTGAGAGATCTTTGAAACAGTGGCGATGAACATTTGGAGAACAGGCAGATGGGCTTCCATTCTATTCCATACCTGTCCTAGATTTGTATTTGTGCAGGAGAAAAAAATATGGATAATCAATGGTAACTTTTTCCTCTTGATTCTAGATCCAACCTCATGGGGACCAAGTTCACAGTTTATGACCATGGTGTCAGCCCAACCAAGGCCCAAGGTCTGGTAGAGAAGGCCCATATCCGGCAGGAGCTGGTAGCCATCTGTTACGTATGTGCCATTCTCGTAATGCACTCTTTTCCCGAGTCTTTTCCCTGATTTCCTGGGTGTGCTGCTGGTACTTTAAACATAACCAACATTGAACTCACGGTCTTCCCTCCCAAGCTTGTTGCTATTTCTGTGACCCTCCTTTTCTGTTGCTGGTTGCTTTTTTCTCTATATATTCAAGTTTTAATCATTTACAAATTGCCAAGTTTGGTTCTTTTTAAGTTTTTTTTTTTTTTTAACGTTTCTTGTCTTACCTGTTCTTTTATTTTCCTAATGCCATTTTATTAACTTGGCCCTTCATCACCTTTTACCCACTGGCCAGAGGTTACAACAAAGTAGACTGATCTCTCTCTCTTTTTCTTTTTTTAAGATTTTTAAGATTTATTTATTTGAGAGAGTGAAAGAGAGAGAGCACAAGCAGGGGGAGGGGTAGAGGGAGAGAGAGGGGGAGAAGTGGGCTCCCTGCTGAATGCGGGGCTCGATCCCAGGACTCTGGGATCATGATCTCAGTTGAAGGCAGACACTTAACTATCTGAGCCACCCAGGCGCCTCTCTTTTTGCTTTTTAATTGAGGTGTAATTGACATTTTAGTTTCAGATGTGCACAGATTTTATTTTTTTATTTATAAAAAATATTATTTGTTTTTATTTTAAAAATTTTAAAAGGATTTTATTTATTTATTTGACACAGAAAGAGAGAGAACAAGCAGGGGGAGTGGCAGGCAGAGGGAGAGGGAGAAGCGGAGCCTAATCCCAGCACCCCAGGATCATGACCTGAGCCGAAGGCAGACGCTTAACCGACTGAGCCACCCAGGCGCCCTTATTTATTTACTTTTTAAAGATTTTACTTATTTACTTGAGAGAAAGAAGAGCATGAGGGGGGAGGAGGATCAGAGGGAGAGGAGAAGCGGAGTGCCCCCCCCCCAATGCGGGGCTCGATCCCAGGATCCCGAGACCATGACCTGAGCCGAAGGCAGATGCTTAACGACTGAGCTACCCAGACACCCCAAGATTTACTTATTTATTTGAGAGAGAGAGAGAGAGAGCACATGTGTGCACGTGCACACGTGAGTGGGGCAGGGGCAGAGGGAGAGAATCCCCAAGTAGACTGCGCTTAGTGCGGAGCCCGATGCTAGGCTCCATCTCAGGACCCATAACATCATGACCTGAGCCAAAACCAAGAGTCGGATGCTTAACTGAATGAGCCACCTCAGTGCCCTAATGTAATGAATTTATATATGTATATATTGCAAAATGATCATCACAGTAAGTCTAGTTAACATCCATTACCACCCATGGTTACAATTTTTTTTCTTGTGATGAGAACTTTTAAGATCTACTCTCTTAGCAACTTTCATATATACAATACAGTATTATTTTTTTAAATTTGTATAGCTAACACACAATGTTACATTAGTTTCAGGTATACAGCTTAGTGATTTGACAGGTTTATACATTATGCTATGTTCATCACCAGAATAGCTACCATCTGTCCCCATACATCACTATTACAATACTGGTGACTATATTCCTTATGTGGACATAGGCATTTGAATTTTTTTTTTTAAGATTTTATTCATTTATTTATTTATTTGACAGAGAGAGACACAGCGAGAGAAGGAACACAAGCAGGGGGAGTGGGAGAGGGAGAAGCAGGCTTCCCGCGGAGCAGGGAGCCCGATGCGGGGCTCGATCCCAGGACCCTGGGATCATGACCTGAGCCAAAGGCAGACGCTTAACGACTGAGCCACCCAGGCACCCTGGCATTTGAATTTTTTACCTCCTGGTACAGGCCCTATGTAAATTAAGCTATAATTCTCACTGTATATCATCTAGTGCCGTGCCCTCATTGGGAAATAAATATTTATTGATGATGACAAAATTGGACAGTTTGCTCACAATTGTCTCAAATTTCACTTAAGACTCAAGAGTAAGAATAAAGTTTCAAGCCAATAGAATCTGTTTTAAATTCAAGTGTTCACATTAGGTTTAAAAGGAGGTACAGTATTGCTTTTCTTTTTTTTAAAGATTTTATTTATTTATTTGTGAGAGAGAGAATGAGAGACAGAGAGCACGAGAGGGAGGAGGGTCAGAGGGAGAAGCAGACTCCCCGCTGAGCAGGGAGCCCGATGCGGGACTCGATCCCGGGACTCCAGGATCATGACCTGAGCCGAAGGCAGTCGCTTAACCAACTGAGCCACCCAGGCGCCCTGCTTTTCTTTTTTTGATTCCCTGTCTCTCTTCGTTTACCTGCAGTAAAGAAATAAAATTGTTTTTGGTGTTTTTGACATCATCATTGGACATTTTACATGCCCAAGAAAATCTTGTGTTAAGAATGGGGTCTCTTTTTCCTTTCTGTTCCTGAGTCCCTGCCTTATTCTCCTATCTTCCAGGAAACAAATGTACTTGGATTTAAAGGTCCTAGGAAAATGTCTGTCATCATTCCCGGGATGAATATGAATCATGAACGGATCCCCTTTCGGCCACGAAATGTAAGTAAGAACATAGTTAATCAGCAAGGGAGTCTGAAGGACAAGAATACATACAGACAAGATCAATACAAAAAAGTATTGATTCTTGGAGAACCCCAAGTTGGAGTATGGCTCATACCCTTATTTAGGAGAGTGATCACTGCAGAACAGCAGGGTAAGTTGCAGAGTAGTTGCAAAAGTGGTTGATTTGAAGCCACTTTGTCTGCAAAGAGAAATGCTAGATAATCCATCAGAATTTTAAAATCTGCCTTAACTTTTGGCTTTCTTTGTTTCTGTTGTACCCTTCCTGAAACGGAGAAAATACTCCCCTACACCCCCTTCTACCTCACAGATTGAGAGCGAATGATTTCCTATGGTTCTTAGTACAAAGCAATGGTTTTTCTCTTCAAACAGGACCATGAGAGCTTGCTTTCCAAATGGCAAAACAAAACCATGGAGAACTTGATTGAACTGCACAACAAGGCCCCAGTCTGGAACGATGACACGCAGTCCTACGTCCTGAACTTCCATGGCCGGGTCACTCAGGCATCTGTGAAGAACTTTCAGATAGTCCACGAGAATGACCGTAAGCCTGCAGGAAGGGTTGGGCAGGAATAGGAGGAAAGATGTTCTTACATGGTGGGGAAATGAGCACTTCCTATCATTGACAGGAAGTTCTATTCAGGGGAGAATTATTTAAGAAAGAAATTATTTCTTTGGAAAGACTAAAGTGCAGTTTTATTTATTTATTTTTATTTTTTAAAGACTTATTTTTGTATTTTGGGGTGGAGGGGCAGAGGGAGAGGGAGGGAGAGAATCTCAAGCAGGCTTCATGCCCAGCGTGGAGCCAGACATGGGGCTCGATCTCACGACCCTGGGATCATCACCTGAGCCGAAATCAAGAGTCAGACGCTCAACCCACTGAGCCACCCAGGCGTCCCTAAAGTGGCAGTTTTAAAGTAAAACTTCTGAACCACTGTTTGGGAAGTAGATGCAATGGCTCCAATCAGTAAAGGTTCTTCGGCACGTCTAGCCCTTGGATCTTGTGCTGTTCCCTCCTCTGGCCCTTTCATGCTAGTCCGGGCTCGTCTCCTGCTCTCTGAGAGGAATAGTAATAGAAACTTGGCTCATGGTTAGCAGACACTCTTGTCAGTGCCTCTTGCCATCCTTCTCAAGCTTTCCCATTTTAAAGAGACCTGGTTATTGTCTGACCCATTTGGAGGATTTTTCCCTGTATTATAAGTAGGCTTTTCCCCGGTACAGCTCCATTACATTCTAATGTCCTAATTTCTTTCTGTTTCTAGCTGACTACATAGTCATGCAGTTTGGACGTGTGGCAGACGATGTGTTCACCCTGGACTACAACTACCCGCTGTGTGCACTTCAGGCCTTTGCCATCGGGCTTTCTAGCTTTGACAGCAAACTGGCATGTGAATGAGAGAAACGGCAGGTGCCAAGCTTTCTCACTCAGAGCTTTCAGGAGCGGATATTGCCTCCTCTGCTTTTGCCCCAGGACATGAAGAGCGACAGCCCACCCCTTGGGGAGCAATCCCCGAATGTATGTATATGTTTATACGTGCGTGTGTACATGTATTTAGGGGTATATGTACACACGCACGTATGTACACACACACTCAACTTCTCTGGGTTTCACAGACCCGGTCAGGGATCACAGCTTCACATGGGTGAGACATGGTTCAGAGCACAGAAGGTTCCTGTCCAGAGCACATTGGTAACTCCTGAGGTGATTGCCCAAAGATTCTGTGCCTCAACAGTCAGATTTCCTATGCTTGGAAACTTGCAGCAAGAATCACGTTCTAATGATTAATTACCGGGGTCTTTTTTTGGAAGACCTTTTCAGAGTGGGAGAGTTCCCTAAATTGCCTTTAGTCTTCAGGTCTGTAGACTTTTTCTGTAAATGGCCAAGAGAGTCCCTCACAGCTGCTCAGCTCTGTTGTACCACAAACACAGCCAGGGCCAGTTCAGAAGCCAGTGAGTCTGGCTGTGTTCCATTGAAACTTTATTTATAAAAACAGGCAGCAGGCCAGATTTGGCCTGTGGGCTGGTTTGGGGGCCCTGGCTCCAGGGATATTTCTGTAAACGATGGGCCTCGGCATCTTCCAGAATGGGCCCGTGGTCGTGACATCATATGAGTGGGAAATGGGTATCTCTAGGAAGCAACAGTCCCACAGACTGGATCCAAAAAGGTACTCGGCTACATCCACATAGCTTTTATGTTGTTTTCTATTTTTTATTTATTTTTATTTCTTTTAAGTAAGCCTTACGTGCACTATGGAGCTTAAACTCACGACCCTGAGATCAAAAGTCACATGCTCTACTGATGAAGCCAGCCAGGTACCCCTTAAAATTTTTTTATTTTATTTTTTTTTCAAGTAAGCTTTATGCCCAACGTGGGGCTTCTAAAAATTTTTATTTTTATTTTACTTTTTTTTTTTAAGTAAGCTTTGCTTTTACCTTGTTTTGGTGATGGTGGTTTCTAGAGTATCATTTACCTTCAGAGCTGGGAAAACCCCAAATCAGTGATCATTTTGAGTCCACACAGGTAGCTTAATTCTGCTGTCCTACCCAAAGTACCCATGGGAGAAGACGTCAGCCACTTTACCAGCCGACTTAGGCTCTCTTGGAAACACATCTAGTATTGTGTGGTCTCTGTCAGAGGGAGTGTGGTATTGTTAGAGCTGGCTTGCCTTCCTTGTGGGGCTTGGATGGTACTGACGTCACTGTCCCTTACTTCCCCCTCTTTCCTCAGAGCAGGTTGGCTAGCAGCAATCTCAGTCAAAGCGGCTATGGCCAAGTTTTGTGATCAGTGATGTGAGAAATGTATTGTCTTAATTTCAGTTTAGGCTGAAAGCATAAACTCTAGAGGTGACTTAGTCTAATTAAGACTGAGCGTAATTTGACAGTTGCCTTCATTTTCAATCCAGGAGTGCCTCTTACAGCTATATTACTATGAAGTCATAGTATAGAGGGACACACACACCTGTAGACCATGTAAGAGGTAAGAGAACATTGTGTATCGAACTTGTCATTGTCATTATCCAGAGAGGTGGCAGGGAGGCTTTGGTGACCGAGCTCTGCAGACCGTGTTAGGCAGAGCTTTGGACCTTTCTTCTTAACAGAAATATTATCAGCTCCCTAAAGCCTGGCTCACTGGTACCCATCATGTTCCTGTCCCTTTTCCTCACAGATCATAAGAGTTTTGCCAAGTCTTTCAGATTATTAGCACCTCCCAACAAATCCTATGACTCTGCTTGCCACCAGTTCACCAGTCTCAGAATGCATCTGACTCTTGAGAATCCAAGAACCTTGTGAGTCCTACATTCAGCATTGTCCCACTCCCAAGCCTTTGTGCGCCGAGCTGTTGCCAGCATGGGGCAAGGAGTCAGGGCTGTTGTGCGATTATGTTTCCCTTCTGCGGACTTCCTTTTCGTCCCAGCTTCCTGTTGTTCCTTGCTCCACATCAAATAGCAATGCGAAGGAAAGAGATGTGGGAGATGAAAAGACTCTTTGCCCATCCCCCACTGGCGAGGCCTGTTTGCTTTGTTTTGACATGCTTGGTTTCCATCTCAGGCATGCTTCCTATCAAGTGCCTCATTCAAAAAAGTGCCCTAACGCCGTTCAGACCTCTCGCGCCACCGTCCTGATGGACTGTCTAATCCGCCCTCGTTGAAAACGGAAAGCCTGACGGGACGACTGGATCTAATCCTGCTTCCTCCCACTTTGTCTGGCTCCGAGACATCTATGCCCCAGCTTCATGTACTCTCTGCTTGAACGTGCAGGCGATTGGTTTTACAGAAATCATATTTATACCTTTTGTATGCTACAGAAATAAAAGATAATTTATATAAAAATGTGAGCGTCTCCAGTCTTCTGTGTGAAGTCCCATCCCTTATGGAGTTCCTGCAGTCATGTTCTGGAATAATAAATTTCATCCTGTGGATTTCATCCTGTAAATCAGGATGCTATCATCCCAGGATAGCAGGAGTCTGCAGACTCAGAAGTCTGTCTCATCATATTTGTGACACCAAGAATTTTCTAGATAGATGATAGAGCCAAGAACTGAGCAAAGAGGGGTCCACAGAAGGGTGGGGTTTATATTGTTCTAGATACCTGCACTAGTCAGCCTCCTGGATCTTCTTCTTCTTCTTTTTTAGGGACATCTCCTTTTGAATTTTTTTTTAATTTGATTTATTTTTAAATAGGCTCTACACCCAACGTGGGGTTTGAACTCACAACCCTGAGGTCAAGAGTCATGTGCTCTACCAACTGAGCCAACCAGGCGCCCCTCCTGGATCTTTGTCGGCATCACTTACTGATTCAATATCTAAAACTGAAATAGACCCTGTCTCTTGCCTCTGAGTGTTCACATTTTAGAGCTACCTCACAGAGACAAGTTGAAAAAAATTATGTGTTCACAGATCTTTACTAGGCCTTCCTGCTCTTATCAGTGTCATAGTGAAAATGAGTCACATGGAAGGAACCAGGAAGAGCGTAAAAATCAGGATGAGAGGTGGAGTCAGAGTTTAATTCTTAGGGCTTGGTTATTCTTTTTCACATGGTTCTTTTTGGCTAAGGTGCACGGCTGGCTAAACAGATTATTTATGACACAATTTTTTGTATACTTTTCAGTGACCAGGAGTAATATCAATGCTTCAATGGTCATCGACATGAAAGATATCAGCAAGTGGTTTTTAAAAATCTAAAACAGGCCTACAAAAGGTTCTTTTTGATCAGAAGTTTAGCAGATCACACAACTAGCACCAATTCACTTCCTTTAGCCAGCATTGTAAGTACAGAAATAAAGCAATAGTTTGATTGAGGCCAAATCCCAGGGTTTTGAACCCTTTTGTGCCGGTGATTTGCCTGCGCCTCTTTCCTCCTCTATACATTGAGAGGTCTCAAACTATATGATCTTCAATTCTTGCCTATGGTTCTCCCCATTCACGCTGACAACAATGTGGAATTCCTCTACTTGCATTTGGAATTGAACTCTCTGGTTACCTTCTGGACAGCATCTTGCGTTTCATAGCTGAAGATAATGCTGAGAGGAGTGCCAGAGATCCCAGGAAAGGACCACGGATGCTTAAGCTAAGCAACTGGAGAGGGCAGATTCTGAATATGTCTTTGGTGGGAGATTCTGGAATGGCAGGAGTGCACGATGTGGGAGAGGCAGGATCTGGTGCTAAGGAAGTGCAGGACCTCCGGGCTGCTTTTCCCCAACCACTGGAGATGTCTTGCTCCACTGAGAAAACCCTGGGAAGTTGCAAGCTGCCCTTCTCCTCAGCCTCCAGCTCCCTCTCTAGATATAATGGCTCCCACACAAGTACTCATGCCATATGCCTAATGGCTGCTTCCCTCCATCTATAGCCCTGTTTTAATCTTCCCCATGTGAAACTCAGCTAGGGGCTTGCCAGGGCCTGGCCAGACCCTGTCCCACCCCTCAGACACATTTCTTGATCAATTGCATATTGGGTCATTTTGCCTTCTCTCCCCGCTTTGGTTGCCTAGTTGTCATAGTCAATGTATATTCCTTAAAAGTCTCACAAACTCCTCTCATCTGCAAAAAGCCAGGGATACCACAATAAATGATTTGCCATTGGTGCTCAGAATTTAGGCAAGCCTTAATTAAACTACAGATGGGTTCGTGGCACCACCTACCGACCGAGGATGCACATTACAAGTGCATTAAAATGAAAAGCGCAGATTCTGTAATCCAGAGGAGGAAGTCACAAAAGGCTCGGTGACTTCAACACCTGGACCATGTTATCACATATTTACAAAGCACCCTTGTGCTTCGGTGTGACTCTTCTGAAGGTCCGAGAACAGTAATACTTCTGGAGTTTAGAAGCCAGTAGAGGTATTCCAGGTAAAATGCCGGCACTTGGTATAGGATTGTGGCAAATATCAATATCGCTTTTATTAACATCCTTTTAAAATGAAGTGACACATTTAAGATTACATTTTTAGCCATGCAGTTATAGGAAATGGTTTATATGCACTCATAAAGAAATTCTAGAAGGTTTTCCAGGGGCTATAATGAGAGGAAAGAAAAACAGAATAGTTTAACTGGGAAACTAAACATCCAGGTTCTAGTCTCAACCCTGACCTGACCTCACATTCCTTACTTTGTACCCATCTCTCTACTTCTATGTGAAGGAACAGCCTAGGCAAAAAATGCCCCTGATGTTAGTGGAAATTTTGGAAATACTTCAACTATGAAATGGGCCTCCCTGATTTTTTCTGGCTCTTTTGGTCCATCAGGCCCAAGCTCCTTTCACAAGGTTCTAGGACTAGGGCCCAAGAGTCTGGAGGGATGAAAAGAGAGGAAGCCCCAGAAAGGGCAAAGCTGGTGGGGGCCAAGGTGAGAGTGGGAGTTTTCCTGATCTATTACCATCATTTAGTACACATTCTGGTTTAAAATGCTGGTTCTCAAGCCTCAGAGTTTTAATATCTAGTTAGATACTATCTACCAGATTCTGTCCCTTATTATGATTTTCAAAGATTCAAAAAATACCAGTAGTTCTTTTCTGTAGTCTGGGGGCGGGAAGGCTAGAGAGGAAGAATGATCTGAGAGGAGAGTGGCAGGCAGAGGAGGGCTAGGAATTAGATTGAGATTTTAAAAATGGGGTGAATATGTAATTTCTAGGGTATACATGCACATCAGGACAAACTACATCCATATAAGATAGAAGTTTGACCTTAAAAAATATGTCCTCATTTTGCCTTGAATCAATTTTATGTTATTCTGTATCAGAAATATAGAGATACGAATTCTAAATATTAATAATTTCATATGGTCTAAAAGAAACTTTAAAAACTACAATGAAAGCATCTGCCCATATCTGTTCCCTTCTTTTTCCCTTGCCCTGTTCCCCTCCTGTAGTGAACTCTTTTTAGTTTCCTTCTAGTGTATCTTCCTAATATTTCATTATGCAAAAATAAATGCATTTGTAACTCCCCAACTTTTGTGCACAAAATATATATAGCATACTATAAACTCAGTTCGACAGCTTGCTTACTATACCCTGGAGATAATCCCCTATCAGTAAATGCACACCTTCCTCATCTTTGTTTACGCTCCACAGTATTTCACTGTGGGAAGTACCAGTGTTTTTATTTATTTATTTTTAAAGATTTTCTTTATTTCAGAGAGAGAGAATGAGAGACAGAGAGCAGAAGAGGGAAGAGGGTCAGAGGGAGAAGCAGACCCCCTGCTGAGCAAGGAGCCCGATGTGGGACTCGATGCCGGGATTCCAGGATCATGACATGAGCCGAAGGCAGTCGCTTAACCAACTGAGCCACCCAGGCGCCCAGTACCAGTGTTTTTAATTAACCCCCTCTGTATGGACAATTTGCACATTAGAAATTTTATCAGGGGAGAAGGGGGAGAAAAAAAGAAATTGTATCAGTGTGTTTTGAGTATATGCAGTGTTCCAGGGACCCGTGTTACCTATTTTAATCCTCTTCTTTTTCACTCTTCACACTCAGTCACTACCACAACGTGACACCTTTACGTCGGGTGCTCCCACGGCCCTGAATGCTTCCCTTAGCTCTGCAGGTGTTCTCTGCCGGCTTGCCAAGCAGCGCCTGGAGGGTGGTCCACCACCGTGCTGTCCCACACCTTAGCCACTAGTTGTGGGCCGTTATTTACATTTAAATGAATCAAAATGAAATTCCGTTCTTCAGTCGGGCTAGCTACATTTCAAGTTCTCAGTGGCCACAAGTGGCTAGTGCCTATCATGCTGGACGGTGCAGATAAAGAACGCTTCATGGGGAAATTCCTTGTCTAGCTCCCTCATTCGACCGTTAGTATCTCGAGGGGCGGGGATGGGGATTTTTCTCTGTTTCTCCCTGGTGCTTCCCTAGCACAGTGCCAAGGATATCATCCGTGTTCAATAAATGTGGAGTGGGAAAATGAGTGATGAGGACACGGGGCTCATGGTCTAAGCGTGCCCAAGGTCACAGTCAGCATGCGCCTGAGCTGTTATTTGAACCCAGACGGTTTAGGTGCCCAGTAAGGTCATAGTGACTTATGTTAATTTTCAAAATATTGAATCTGTAGCTACTGAAAATGAAATCTGTAGCTGAATAAGACCGCGGAAAGCTTTTCCTTCCTTTCGATTTTTTTTTTTTCTGGAAGTCTTGGATATCCGAACCTAAAGATCCCCTGGGAACCTCAGAGAAACTCGCACATGAGAATTGGGTGGGGAAGGCTCCAAGCTCCAGCCTCTGGAAAGCAACGGTTTGTTTCGGTCTATAAATACACTGGATGAGTTTGCCAGGGCTGCCATAGCAAAATACCACAGACTGGGGGGCTTAAACAGAAGTTGACTTCTCACAGTTTTGGGGGCTAGAAGACAAAGATCAAGGGGTTGGCATGTTTGGTTCCTCCTGAGGCCTCTCTCCTTGGCTTGCAGATGGCGGCCTTCTTTTTGTGTCTGTGCGTGGCCCCCTTCTGTGAGTGTTCTGTGTCCTTTCTGATCTCTCTCCTTATAAGGGCACTGGTCAGCTGAGATGAGGGCCCCCCCCTAAAGACCTCTTTTTTAACTTAATCACCTCTTTAAAGACATTATCTCCAGATCCACTCACACTCTGAAGTACTGGGGATTAGGACTTCAACGTGTGAATTTGGGGGAGACACAATTCAGTCCATAGCATCTACTTAGTTCCCTAGATAGACTTAGAGTCAACCCTCTTTCACATTTATCTTTGACAAAGAGAGAACAGAACTAATATTCTGTTTATCAAATTAAAGGCTGCTTTTATTCGATAAAGACTGCAAACACCTTTGGTAAAGTTCTGCTTTGTTCTTCAGAACACAAGATGCACTTCGGTTGATACGGAGTGAGAAGTCTTCTTAAGGAAAAGCAAACAGAAGTATGGAGAGGTTGAAAAAGGAAAAGGAACCTGAGTGCCAGGGGACCACAATCACAGGAGGAACTCAGTCCCAAAACAGGGTTGTAGGCGGGTGGGGGGCATGCTTTGGAGATACCTGAAAAGTGCCTTTTACCTAGTGGCTGGGGAATGATCTTCTCCTTGTCAACTTGTTATTAGGCCATTAAGTCCAGTTGCGGGTGGTTTTTAAAAAAAGATGTGGTGAAACTAGGGAAGGGTTAGATACACAGTTCTAGTCACACTTTTCTCCCCCACTGTAAAAGTACAAGTTCGTTGCATATAGGAGGCAGAAGAATAAAATGCAGAAGAATAAAGAAATAAAGAATAACACCTGAAACTAATGTAACATTGTGTGTCAACTCTACTTCAATAAAAAAAATAAAGAATGAAAATGAGAGGGTGCCTGGGTGGCTCAGTCCGTTGAGCGCCTGACTCTTGGTTTCGGCTCAGGTCATGATCTCAGGGTGGGGAGGTCGAGGCCAGAGTCTGGCTCTGCACTCAGCGAGGAGTCTGTTTGAGATTCTTTTTCCCTCTCCCTCACCTGCACGCCTTCCCCTTCTTGCTTGTGCACATGTTCTCTCTCTCTAATACTTAAATAAAATCTTTAAAAAAAAGAATGAAAATGAGAAAATTAAAAAATCCCATTAATCTTCAACATGTCAGAGGTAATCACTCAAATACTTTTCAATTTATTTTTCAAAAACAGGATCATCCCACATATACTGCTCTTAGAATCTGTATTTCCACTTATATCATGAACAATGTTTGTCTGGTTTACTTTAAGAAAATCTTGTTATTAATAACTGAAAAGAATTCCATCATATAGATGTGGTTGAACTTGTTTAAAACATACAGATAATTTGTTTAACTATGACCATGCAGGTTGGAAAAACAAAATTTATTAAAAGAGTGGAAATAATACCGAACCACACGTGGTAAAAGTAATTAATATAATTTTTTACTGTAATTTTGGAGTATAGACAACACAAATACCCTCCCTGCATGAAACCTGGCTCTGACCACAGCCCTGCCCTCCTCCCGCACCACTCACCAGGAAGCCTGGGTGAGATGCAGCTGTAGGACTGGGTAGGGTGGTCTGCTTCACTAAGAAGTGAGGTGAGCTGTGGATTATATGGTGTCATTTGAGGGGAGCCATATGCATCTCTTCGAGCTTGATTTGGACAGATGCGATACTTCCACCAACGATTCATTTCTGAGGGTCACTGAAAGAGGGTCCTGTCCCTTAAGAAAGGTATTACCCCTGGGGAGGGGCAGGACACGTGTGTAAAATCAGTCAGTCTTGAACCTTCAGAACTTCCATGTCTGAGAACTATAGCCAGAGGGACCGCGACAGCTTGGGAAATGAGATTCCTGAAGGCGCAGAGCTCTCTAGAAGCCTGTGAGGGTGTCGACCAGGAGGCTGAGCTCCTGAAGGCATGCTATTCCAGCCTGTATCATTTAGGGTCTCGGCTAGTTAAGATTTGGAGGGAATTAGCCAACCTGATCTCCGAATTTCCTCTCAGCGATCTGGGCTGGACGTGACACTCCCAAGGTTGCTTTATTGTCTCCGCTCTGGACTCTGTTCCTCTAAACCCTCTGAACCTTGGCTGGACTCAGCTCCCAGCTAACCTATTTCTCCTTGCATTTGAATTCTTATCTCCGCGAATGGTACCACCAATTGTTCACTTGTCAAAGCTTAGTGAGTTTTGATTCCTCTCTCACCCTCACAGCCAACCTAGTTACCAGTTCTTGTTGATTTTGCCTGGGGACTGTTTCTGAGACCCTCTCCCTTGTCGTTGTCAAGCTCAGGAGCACGGCCTGAGCTTTGGGCACCCGGACTCTCCAATCCAGCCCGACACTGTGGCCAGAGGGGTCTTTCTAATGATCCTACTGATTATGTCACACCTGTGTCAAAATGGCCTTTCCGATGCCCAAACTCTTGAGCATGGGATACAATGATCTTCACAACCTGGCACCCACTTATTGTAATCTATTCTTCCAGCACACCAGTTTACAAGACTTTTCCTAAACACCCTGTGTGTACACGCTGCTATACCTTTGTGGGTCTTCCACCCTTGAGTTGGTAAGTTCTCATTTATCCTTCGAGGGCTGGAGCAAACGTTGCCCCTGTAACTTAGAGTTCATTGTTCCTTCCCTTGGGTTCCCTGTGAGCTCCGTATAATTGTCTTCCCACCTAAACTGTGAACTTCCTGAGGGTAGTGACCTGTCCCCTGCACCTAGCATGGTGCTCCAAGTCAACACTCAACAAATAATTATTGCATTAGATAGCCATTGTGTAGTTTGTACTTCCTTTGGTGCCTACATACTGCCCTGCAGTCTTTTCATGTATATGAGGTGTGACCAAGCCCTGATGTGACTCATTACTTAATAAGCATACCAGAATTTATGTAATCAAATCAGAGCTGCTTCCTTCAAAGTCTTCACCTTATGAGACTGGATATCTCGTCCAGTGATGCTGTCATTGCTCAAAACACCTTTGGAGCACCTCTCTTGGGAGTAACTTTGGCATTTATAGCACTTTCTTTTCAATCTCCTCTGTGGTAGCTTTTTTGGTTTCCATTTATTCAACATTTATTATGTGCTTATCTATCCAAGGCACCAAGGTGGTGCTGGGTGAAAGATAAGATAAATCAGACGTTTACTCTGTCTTCAAAGAAGTTTCTGTTTGGTAAGGGAGATACCATCTGGACAGCCACAGCAATACAAGGTGAAGTGATAATGCTCCCGCCGGGTTGGATCTGATTTTTGGAAAAAGCCAAAAGTCCTTTGGTTTCAGCCTCCCAACAAGGTGAGACAGAGAGGTATGTGATAACACTGCTTTAAGTCAACACT
This sequence comes from Neomonachus schauinslandi, assembly GCF_002201575.2. NCBI lineage: Eukaryota > Metazoa > Chordata > Mammalia > Carnivora > Phocidae > Neomonachus > Neomonachus schauinslandi. The sequence goes on along the minus strand of NC_058407.1, from coordinate 99,899,207 downwards.
TCCAAAAAGGAGTCCAGTGCGTTTCCCGCACCCCTCTCCCCAACAAGAGAGTAAACTATCTGGTACGTTCACTTCAAACCCAGACTCCCACTTTGTGGCAATGCTCTTCTATATACGGAGTCTTCCCAGCTAAAGCTAAGCTCTTTGAGGGTAGGTGCTGAGGTCTTATTTTCATTTTTGTTTTCACAGCATCTGGGGGACACATAATATATATTGGATAATCTTATTCATTGAGTTACTGAGCCCAGAAGGTGTCTCCCCGTGCCACACGGACTTCACATCGAGTCTCCTCTCCCCATGTGCTTTATATATGCTCTTGGTAGGGACAGATCCTCAAGGGACAGACAACGACCGAAAGGACCAACGCCGGGGAGGGCACGCGTGGGGGCATTGGCGGCGGATCTGGGACTAGAGCCCGCGAGTTCCTGCTTCCTGGTTCCCCGGAGCGAGTGTCCTTTGGTGGGAGCCGCGGGGAAGGGAGCAGCCCTTCCTGCGCGTCGGGCGCCCGCCCCTTCCCAGGCCTCCCAGGGACTTGTGCGGAGCGGCGCCGGCCGGGGACGCCGAGGGTGGCAGGGCCACCCCACAGGACCCCCCCTTCCCCCCACCCCAGTTATGAGGAAGGTTTTTAGCTCCTGGGAAAGACAGTCGGAGACTCGGCCAGGAAAGGCAGGAACCGGGGGGCTCCGGGAGGACGAAGAGAGTCGCGGCCGAGAGATCCAAGGGAACGTCTGGTCGCCGGGAAGCAGCGGAGGCCGTGTCCGAGCCGAGGGGTCCGCGCCGCCGGGCCGCCGTCCCACCGCCCCGCCGCGCGCGCGCCCCCCCTCCCCCCCCCCCCCCCCCCCCGCCGCGCCGACCCCTCGGCCGCGTGCGCCGCCGCTCTTTTCTTCCCCCCTCGCCCTTCCTGCCCCGGACCTCTCGGCCCGGCCCGCGCCCCCGCTGCCCTCCCTTCCGCCGCTGGCCCCCGAGCTCCCTTCCTCTCGCCCGTTGACTCACTCCTCCAGGAATAGGGAGCTCCCGTGCTTTCCCGTCAGTCCCATTCTGGGAAAACTCCTCCCTCGGCGCGCTCCGCTCCGCTCTGCTCGGCTCGGCGCGCCAGCCCCCGGCGGCTGCGAAGCGGGTGCGGGCCGGCGCGGGGTGGGCTCCGGCCGCCGCCCGCCCTCCTCCCTGCCCGGCCGGTGGTCCCGGGCCGCCGCGAGGCTCCGCGCGCTGCCCCCTGTCGTCCGCAGTGCCGTCGCCGCCCCCCCGGGAGCTTAGCGGAGCCGCGGCGACGAGTTGGCGCGCGCGGCGGACCCCGTGGAGCTGGCTTAGCGCCTCCGCCCCACCTTCCCGCACCCTGGGACCGGTAAGGGTGCGGCGCGGCGCGGGGACTCGAGGACCTGGCCGGAGGGCCGGCGTCGGGCCGGGCGTGTGGAGCTCTCCCGGCACGTGGAGGCGGCGCGGACCTCGGGCTGGGGCCGGGGGTGGGGTGGGGGGATGCAGGGGGCTTCGCGGGAAGGGGGTCCCGGACACCGAAAGGCCCAGAAGCAGAAGCGGGAGCGGCGGCGGTCGAAGGGCCCAGCACCCATGCCTCTTTTCTGCCGGGCCCTTCTCCGACTTGGAAGAGCGAGCCCTGGAGGTAGTGTATTGGCTGGTGGAAATGACGAGTCTTTGCGAAAGTGGAGGAGATCCCTCCGGAGGGTGCCCAGCTCCCCGGGGCTTGAGAAGCCTGTCGTGTTCCGCGGTGGGGACCAGCCCGAGGGAGGAGAACTCCCAGACCTGAAGCGCGCCTTTCCCAGGGACACAGCCTCGGTGCACATGTGTGTAAAAGGGGATTCCAGTCACACACAGTGACTGTCTGATGAGTTCATGTGACTGCCTGACCGTCCCGGCTCCCTAGCTTTGGGTGTATGTGAGGGTGATACCTGTTCACATCTGACTCACCTTGGCTGCCAGTAGGCGTATTTGTTTGTGTTGAACGTGAGTATATTTCCACTCGAGGAGAGTGCTGTCTGTCTGAAAGTCTGGGTGTCTGAGTTCTTGTGCAATGCCACGTCTGTACGTGTGTATTTCTCTGTGAGGATGTTGGTTCCCGGCATGACTGTTTTTCCTGCCTGCATGACCATGGGCAAGAGACCGTGTCTCTCTTGCATGTGTGCGGGGATGATTGGACTGTGGTTGTTGGAGTGTGTGGTCCCCGGGCTCCATTCGCCCTGGACTGGGCAGAGCTGGAAGGAAGCTGTCCGCACCTGCCTCTTCCACGCAGCTGTCTTTCTGAGGGCGAGTGGGTTCTGTTCTTGCCTGTAACAGTTGGGAGAGCAAGCTGGTAGAAGGCTAAAGGAAGTTGAGATCTTTGTCTAGCGGTGATGGGATGGGTTGTTGATAGCCAGAACTGGGGATGGTTCCAGGCTGTCTTGAATCTTCAGAGGTGTGTGACCAGTGCTTTTCAAGTTGGCCCCAAGGACAAAGAGGATGGATGTGTACCAGCCTGGACTATTTTCTGCTGGTCCAGCTTTTCTTGGAGCTAGCTACCCAGTAGTCAAATGGAAGAATCTGATTCTTTACAACTTGCTAGATTACTCTCCACTTGGCTGTGGGAAGGGAAAGGGAGTAACTGCGTGCATGCTTTAGTGCGGGCTGGGAGGGAAGGGCTGCCTCTGATTTGCTAGTTGACCTGTGGGAAGACACTTCTGGGTGTCTTCAGTTTACCCATCTCTTCCTTTCTGTTTTGCTTTTTTTTTTTTTTTCTTTCTCCATTTAGGGTTTTATCATTTGAAATATTTTAAAGGCAGGAACTGGGCAGGGAGGGAGCCACAACTGTCCAGGAGATTGGCAGAAGTGACATAGCGTGTGATGGTGTTGGTAGGGGGACACAGGCAGATCGGGCACAGAGTTCTTTCTTCATTCCTACAAGGAGATGGGGGCATAATGTTGAGGACTTCTTGGAAGGAAGAAACAAGGCACTCTCAGGGGTGGGAGCTGGTAGCTGCTCCTCCATGCACCCTGAGGATGCAGGTGTTCTGGTGAGAGCCACCTCACCCTCTCACCTGCTTAGACTGGGCGTGCGGCCAGGACTTTGACGGCATCGGGTCTCAAGGCAGCATTGATAGAATAGAAAATATACAGATTTAGGGCTGGACATACCTGGGTGCAAATCCCGACAGTCACTTAAAATTGTTAAGGCCCTCAGGCTTAGTTTCCTGATGAATAATATGGGAGGGGGATAATTAATATCTCTCTAAAACGTTTGTTGTGAAAATTCGGTGTTTGCCAAGTACCCAGCATACTGTATGGCCCCTTCCAGACTTAGTAGTCAGTGTTTCCTAAGCGTATTTCAGCATGGAACCTCTTTTTTTCCCAAGAACTTCTCTGAACACCCTTTGACAAACCCTGCCCTGTTCATTTGTGTTTACTTAGCAAACATGAATTGAGCCTTTGCCATAGGCTAGACCCTGTATGGTGTTCTTCATCCTTAGGAACCAGGGTAGCTGATGGCCCAGGTGGAGGTGGGGCAGGGCTTTGTCCCAGGAGCACAGGGTCTGCAACTCCTTTGCTCTAACTCCGGTTTTGCCTTGACCCCAGGATTAACCTGCTGAACGTTATTGGACACTCTGATCTTAGTATCTAACTCCCTAAGGAAATGCCTGGGTGGCTCAGTCGGTTAAGCGTCTGCCTTCAGTTCAGGTCATGATCCCAGGGTCCTGGGATCGAGTCCTGCATCGGGCTTCTTGCTCAGCGGGGAGCCTGTTTCTCCCTCTGGCTGCCACTTCCCCTGCTTGTGCTCTCTCTGACAAATAAATAAATAAAAATCTTTGAAGACAGAGAAACTGAGACAGGGAAACTAGTGGGACAGTAACTTGCTTAAGATTACACAACCAGTGAGTCACAGAGCTGGGACTAGAGTCCATTCTGTTCTCACTTCACATTCTGTCTCCTCTTCTGTGGATCCCAATGCTCAGACCCCCTAGGCACCTTCATCTAAGAGGTGTGGAGGCTGGACCGGTCTGGCTTGGTGACGTCTCCCATCTTGTGGCTCAGATAGGAGGCAGAAACACTCCCCTCTGTCCCAGCAGAAAGCACAGAACTGTAGAATCTGAGAATGCCAACTTTGGAAGGGGCCCTCTGGGGGTCTTTAAATGCACCCTCCTTTTGCCTACATTACTCCGCCAGGTGGAGAAGAGTCTGCTTATCTTTCTAGATCTCCTGGGTTGCAAATGTCGCAACGTCCCTCGACTTCCATTCTGGAGTCTTGCACTGCAGACGGGCACAGAGTGATACCTGTTGCCTAATCAGCGGCTCCTCTCCTCCTCAGTGCAAGTGGAGGACTGGGTCACCAGCTTTGCTCTGTGGCCTTTCCTGTAGTCGAGGTCAGTCTTGGGGCAGTGGGAAATTCAGGGCTTGTGAGGGTGGCTTTACCTTGCCCGTCTTGCTTTGCCCCCCATGACCCTTTGTTGGCAGGGGTTGGGGCGACAGCTCCCTTTAAAGCTCTGAAATTGGAGCTGAACAGCTGCTCTCCCGTGCCCCCCTCCTTCCCCCGGGGGTTTAACTAGCTCAGGGGCCCAGGTGGAGGTGGGGGCAGGGCTTTGTTACTGGGCAGTGCCGTCTCCAACTCTGTGTTCTAATTCCAGCTTTGCCTTGACCTCTTCTGAAATGACAGTTCTCCCCTTGCTTTTGGTCTCTCCATTTAGATACTAGGGAGACTCTAATCATGTCCTAAGTGATATGGTCCTGGAGCCTTCAGCTGGTAGCGACTGGATCTTTGTTTGGGAACGTTTCCACTGGAACTCCAGTCGCTAAGATGGGTGCCTACACCCTCCTGCCTTTAATACCGGCAGGCCCCTGGAAAGGCAGGAGGACAGGCCCGGCTCCTGGTAGTGTGGGCCAGCTCCATCACGGTGCCGAGGGTGGGCGGGCCCCCATGGGTGGGGACCTGGCTTCCTTTGACCCAAACTTCATGGGAACAATAGACTTCAGAGGAGTCACCAGGGGCAGGAAATGGGAGCTGTGCTAAGGCAGGGTGACCCTCCTGTGGGATGAGATTGCATATCCGGCTGAAAGGAAAGGCAGGGTGTTGGGGGCAGTGCATAGGGCTGATGGGGAGGGCTGATGACACATAGGGTGGGCCTCTCCTTCCCAGGGGGCCCTTTGCTTAGAGTGAAACCTGAGCTGCTTGGAGCCCATTATTTGGTGGAGCGGTCTGCTTTGTGTCTTACCAGCAAAGGTATTGTGGTGTGTGCCTGCGTCAGCTCATGCCAAGCTCACCCCTGCCAGAACCATGAATTCCCCTTCCCTTCAAGCCCTTGAGAGGTCTTCGTGAATTGTCCTGGCCAGGATAAAAGGCTAGTTTTGTTTCTTCCTGGCTGATCTCCATCTTGGCTTTGAGCCTTGAGTAATAGTTGACGAGGGAGGCAATTTGTTCAGTAGGCAGAGCTCTGGGTGGGGAGGCAACAGGCCTGGGTCAGCTGGACAACATAAAAGGAATTTTTTTTTTTTTTTTTTTTTTTAGCAACAGTCAGAGCAGTAAGACAACCAGGACAGGCAGGGGGAGATTCCTGCTTGAAGCATGTGGTGGATCGTTCTTGGAGGCAGAGCACACTTCTCTTGCCTTTCTCTCTGGGAACGAAGAGCGGACTTGGTGAGAGGGCTCAGGAGAAGAGGAGCGGGCTTTGGGAGAAGGGAGACACTGCACCGACTTGCCTTTGGTGAGTTCCGGTGGCTGGGTTCTTACACATCAGCCCTGCCAAATCAGAGGGGGAGGGCGAGGTGGCAAAATGATAACTGTTGTTATCATTTTTCCTTAATGTGACAAGATCTGGAAATGGCAGGCTGGTAAGCCTCTTTTTTTAAGATTTTATTTATTTATTTATTAGTGAGAGAGAGAGAGAGAAACAGCATGAGAGGGGAGAGGGTCAGAGGCAGAAGCAGGCTCCCCGCTGAGCTGGGAGCCCGATGTGGGACTCGATCCCAGGACTCTGGGATCATGACCTGAACCGAAGGCAGATGCTTAACCAACTGAGCCACCCAGGCACCCCAGGCTGGTAGGCTTCTTATTGACAAGGGGACTCCAAAATGGCACTGAGAGAACTGCTTGCCAACACAGTCACCCTACCAAGTCCTGGAAACATCTAGTTGAGGTTGGCAGGATGTTTAGTAAGGACTTGGAGTCTCATGATTTTTCTTGGGTTCAAGAGAAATAAATAGGATCGGGCTGCTGCAGCAGTAAGATGGATTTGTAGCCGGTTGAGAGGCTACCCTGGTGGCTCGTACTGAGCTCACGTCGCTGTGGGGGTGGGAGGTCTCTAGTGACAGGCCACAGAACTCTCATTTTGGCTTCGTCCTCTATCAGTTCTGTGGGTGTCTACGATAGCAAGCAAGGAGGACAGAGCCAGGATTCATACTCATCTTAATTGTCTAAATGCTGAGATTAAGCAGAAATAGGAGAAGAAAACCCATTTTTTTCTGTTAAGATTAATACATGGGCGCCTGGGTGGCTCAGTCGTTAAGCGTCTGCCTTCGGCTCAGGTCGTGGTCCCAGGGTCCTGGGATCGAGCCCCGCATCGGGCTCCCTGCTCCGCGGGAAGCCTGCCTCTCCCTCTCCTACTCCCCCTGCTTGTGTTCCCTCTCTCGCTGTGTCTTTCTCTGTCAAATAAATAAATAAAATCTTTTAAAAAAAAAAAGATTAATACATGCTCACTGTAGAAAACCATTATAAATTAAAGAAGAAAAAATGGTACATAATGCCACAACTCAGGGATGAGCACGGTTAATATTTTGGTATATATCCCTCCAAATTTGTGTTCATGCAAGTAAATTTATATATTTTAGCATAATTGCAATTACACTGTATCCTTTTTTTTTTCTTACTGAATACTATATAGTAATATCCTGTATCATAAAAAATAATTTAAAGCCATAATTATAAGGATAAGATTACCTTACATGAATACACCTTAATTTTTTTAACTGCACAATACCAAATTTTTTTTTTTTTTAAGATTTTATTTATTTATTTGTCAGAGCACAAGCAGGGGTAGCGGCAGTCAGAGGGAGAAGTGGGCTCCTTGCTGAGCAAGGAGCCTGATACAGGACTCGATTTCAGGACCCTGGGATCGTGACCTGAGCCGAAGGCAGATGCTTAACCGACTGAGGCATCCAGGTGTCCCCTACCAAACATTTTTGTAAGTTGTGTTCAATTTTTAGCCATTAAAAAATTACTTGACATTGAGTAATGTTAAATATGTATACTTATCTTAAGGTGAACTCGAATAGATTTAAATATAAAATCCTGCATTTAAGTATGTATAGAATGGGAACTTACTATCAATTCTTGGGGGAGAAAACCTGGGGCTTTGGTTGATGAAGGAAGGGGAAGGGAAACGAGCTTTTATTATGTGCCTATCAGGTGCCAGTTCTAGACATTTCTGCCTATATCACCTTGTTTAATTTTCATGGCAGCCCTGTGAGATAGGGTTTGCTGGTTTGATTTTGTTTTGTTTTTCAACCTCTAAAGAAGAGGAGGAAAACCACACAGAGATTAATTCTGGGGTTGGAGTTTGAACCCAGGTCAAACTGACTCTTCCCACTGCCCTGTTAAACCCTGAGCCTGTGTGGGCCAGTGGTGTGGCGGGGTCTGCGTCAAGAACCCTAGTCCGGTAGGCTCTGTGGTGCTCTGGCCACATTGGGAGCCGTGTCTGTTTTCGGAGGTTGGATACACCCTGACTTATTAAGTACTGAGCTTGCCTATATTGTGGATATTGTGTGTGTCTTAGCAGAGGGGGAATAGGGGGTTGGAACCTGTCCCGCCCTTAGGGTGCTGTCATTTCTCACTGCCAGAAGGCAGGCCCTCTTTGCAGTACTATGGATCGGGTCCATGTGATGTGAAGTCAGTTTCACTCTGTAGAACTACATAGACCTACATGGAATTTCATGATGTAGGACGATGTAGATAGAGCTTGCTAGGGCTGCTTTGGAGGAGGTTTCTGTAGTGGGTGGGAAATGGCACCTCTGGGGCTTCTGTTTCCTCCATGTGATCCTGGGCCTCAGTTTCTCCCGCTTGCAGCAGGTGGGGATTGCCCTAGGCAAGGTGGGATTTCCCCACCTTGCCATTCAGGGATTCCTGCTGGAAGGAGGTAAAGATGAGCTATCTCCAGAGCTGGAGGCAAGGCTGAGAGATGTGGGGTGGGAAGGGGCCGTGTCTGAGCCGTTGGAGGAGAAGGACTGGGGAGTTATGGGAGTTACTGCCTGGCTCCCCATCACGTACCAGCTGAACGAGCAGGTGTGAGGGACAGGCTGCTCCCCTGAGGCTGGGGCAGGGGAAGATGAGTAGTGGCCACAAGCACAGACCCCAGAGCCACAGTGCCTGATAGGAATATAATGTAAGCCACATATGTAATTTTAAGTTCTCTAGGAGCCACACTTAAAAAGTAAAAAGAGGGGAACCTGGGTGGCTCAGTCGGTTAAGCGTCTGCCTTCAGCTCAGGTCATGATCTGGGATGGAGTCCTGCATCAGGCTCCTTGCTCAGCATGGAGCCTGTTTCTCCCTCTGCCTGCCGCTCCCCTTGCTTGTGCTCTCTCTGTCTGTCAAATAAATAAATACAATCTTAAAAAAAAAATAGAAATTGGTAAAATGAATTTTAATAATATATCTAACAACTATGTCTAAAATATTATCGTTTAAATGTGCCATCAATAGTAAAAACATATATTAATGAGATAGTTTATATTTTCTCATATGAAATGTTGGGAATCTGGCATGCATTTTACACTTACCAGCACATCTCACTTTGGACGAGCTGCTCTTCAAGGGCTCAATGGCCACATGTGGGTGGTGGCTAGTGTTTGGACAGTATAGCTTTATAGCCCGCCTGCCTGGGTCTGAATCCCTTTTCTGCCACTTACCAAGCTATGTGGCCTTGGGCAAGCTATCTGACTGCACTGTGTCTTACTCTCCCCTCTGCAAGTTGAGGAAAATATTAATAGAACCAACTTCATATGGTTAATGTGAAGATTAAATTAGTTAATATTTGTAATATGCTTAGTTTTTTACATGGCACGTACTAACCTATACAAGTGCTTATCAAATAAATGGTCCTTAAACTCCGGACAGGCTAAGTTTTAATTTTGTAAGAGGGAGAGGCCAGGGATATGCTGGGAAGAACCCAGTCCTGGAGTGTCCCTATCTGTAGGCTGTGCCTCTACCCCGTAGTTCTGCGTCATGAAATTGTCTTCAGATCAGATGGACCTAATCTACTATTGCTGAAAAGAAGGCCTGCCTTCTGGAAGTGAGAAGAAATGTCAGCACCTGTGTGGTAAGACAGGTTCCAGTCCATCAACAGGTGTGTCCTGAGCATCTGTCCTGCTTGGGGCTTGGAACTGTGCTGGGTGGTGCTGAAGAAGCAAAAGCATCCTCTGAAATGCTCCATCGTAAATTACATGACCTCATGTTGGAATGGGGGTTGAGGTCACTTCCAGCACTTGGAGGTTTAAGCAATAGTCGTGCTGCTTATGCAAGAGAGGAAGCAGAGCTGTATTAGTGGCTTCTGATACCCTCTTCCAAGTTCTGCCAGCCCCAGCACTGCCAGCCTGCCTCTCTTGGCATTGGCCCCCGCCGCCTGCACCTGCCCTCAGCCACTCCACAGTGGTCACAGAGCACCCACTGTGTGCCTGGCACTGTGCCAGGGGGCGGCGGGAGAGATGTGGAACGGAAGACCTGGTCCCTGTCCTCAGGGGGCTTGCAGTCCAGCAGGGGAGATGGACTGAGTAGCAAACACCGAAAACCTGCAAGATTAAAGAAGGGCTAGTTAGAAGCACACACTAGTGCTGAGGGGATGCCTGGTAAAGGTGATTCCTTCTGATGGGGCTGGGAGGGGTCAGGGAAGGCTTCTCAGAGGAGGAGGCACTTGAGCTGGCTTTGAAGGATGGGTAGCGTTTTGATAGCTCTGTGTGTGTGCGCGCGCGTGCGCGCACGCAAGAGCGAACGTGTGTGAACGGGAGCAAGAGGTGGGGCGGGAGAGAGGGAGAAATACAGGTGAGAAGATAGGAAAAGTGGTGATTTCAGAGTCATGGTCATAAAATTAGAGGAGGCGGGATATATAGTCTTTATGAGTGAGGTGGATTTGAACCGGGTAATCTGGGCAAAATGAGGACTTTTTAAACATTTATTTTTAAATTCACGTACAGCAAAATTTACTCTTTCTAGCGTACAGTTCTCTGGGTTTTGACAACTGCAAAGTGTTGGGTATTCTCCAGCACGGTCAAGATACAGAATGGCTCCATCTCCCCCAAAGATTCCCTCATGCTGACACCCCTTTGTTGTCTGTCCGTCTGTCCCCCTCCCCCTGTCCCCGACCCATGCCCATCCCCTGACAACATGGCTCTGTCCACTCCTGTCATTGTGCCTTTTCAAGAATATCAGATGGAGTCATACAGTATGTGGCTTTTGGGTCTGCTGCTTTCACTCAGCATGATGCCTTGAGTCACCCAGTTGTGTGTATCAATAGCTTGTTCCTTTTCTTGCTGTGTAGGACTCCATTATATGCATATACTGCAGTGTGCTTATCCAGTCACTGGTGGACGCACTGTAGGTTGTTTCTAGCCTTTGTTGATTTTGAATAAAGCTGTTGTGAACATTTGTGTACAGGTTTCTGTGTGGACACAGGCCTTCATTTCTCTTGGATAAATAGCAAGGAGTGGGATTGCGGGTCCCCACGGTGGCGAATGTGCGATGGGTTAAGACACGCGCCGCTGTTGGCGCAAGCGTACCGCTCTGCATTTGTACCGGCGACGCGGGAGCATTCTGGTGCTCCGATTCTTCAACAGCACTTGGTATTGTTGGCTTTTTGTTTCTGTCTTTGACAATGTAACCGGGTGTAGTGGCATCTCATTATGGTTTTAATTTGCATTTCCTTAATGACCCGTGATGTTGAACATTTTTTTGTGTGTGCTTATTTGCCAGTTATACAACTGCTTTGATGAAATGTCTATCCAAATCTTTTACCTGTTTTTTCTTTTGATGGTTATGTTTTGAGAGTTCTTTAATATTCTGGATACAAGTCCCTTGTCGGATGTGTGATTTACACATTTTTGGAGAAAATTCATTTAAGGAGAAAATCTCCACAAGAAGATGTTGGGTGTGAACGACTCTGAAAGCAAGGAAAGAGTTTGGTTGGTGTCCTGAGCCTTGGCCTTTCTTCAGGGGACCCAGGTGAGGCGGGGGCAGGGAACACCCAGGGAATGACCTATGCAAAAGAAAGGAGGAGGCGGAGGAGGAGGGAACAAGGCCCTCTATGAAGTTCTTTTCCTGGCTTAGCACCCGCCATAGAGTATGCTTCCGAATAGGGGGCACAGGTGGTTTCTTGGTTTCCTAGGTACCTGGTCTACTCCTCAGGGCCCCTGGCTCAAGCTGGGCCAGCCCCATCCAGAACAACAAATGCTTGTGCCCAGTCTGGGTACCAGCCATTTACATGGCCTTGTTACCAAACTGGATGACCATGCATTCTGGAATGGGAGGTGGGGTGATTATTGGGTCTGCAGGGGTAAGCCACTGGTAGGTGTGTGGCTGGTGCAAGAGAGAATCAGTGCGGTGAGATTTCTGGGTCAGGGTGGGTCCTCTGTGGTGGTGACCTCAGCCTAGGGTCTGAGGGCTCTGGGCCATTAGAATCTCCAGAGCATTGCAGTCTGCATTTCTAGCCCTGTCCGGGCAGGGTAGCTCTGAGGCAGAAGAACATTTCTATGAAAGGTGACCAAGAGTAGGATAGGTGCTACCTCTCCTGCCCCTCGTCCAGATCAGCCTGTCCCCGCTCCTGTGTCCTGGCAGCTGGGGCACTGTCCAGATGCTGGAGCCTTCATTCTTCCCAGGGGCAGGCCCTTTCCAGAGATGATAAGACCTATAGGTGGAGAGAGGCCTACAGGAGCCCTGTAGGTTCCCTGCAGCTCCCTGATGCTCTGGGCCTTTGGGGGCTGTTCCCCAGCACTGAGAGCTCCTCCCTGAGCAGGGTGTGCACCCAGAGCCCCCACCCTTGGTGCCTTGTGCTGCGTGGGGGCCCAGTGTGGGCACACCCTGGGGTCCTGGCAGAGTGGGGCACAGTCACGTCTCTGGGAAAGCCGCCGACTGGAGCAAACCCACCCAAGGCTGGGGAAAACGAGCACTTGTTGAGCGGCAGCTGGGCTCAGGGAAATAAATTGGTTCAGTCCGTGCCCAGGGGGAGCCACTATTTGACGGGATTCAGTGGCAAAGCGTGTTAGGCAAAGACTCTCTAGTTCTGGGATCTACTTTGAGATCTGAATTTTCATAGGACAGGACCACTTAAAGTGAAGTCCACTAGTTTGGTTCAGTACTTTTGCCTCTCTAGAACTTCGTAACCTTTGCTTTATTTTAGAATCCCGAAGAAAGGCCCCAAGGAGAAAAAAGTGCAAGTCTTATTCTCCTCATCTTAAAAAAAAAAAGAAGTTAATAGCCTCACCACCCCCCACGCCTTTATTTTTTTTATTATTATTATTTTTTAGCAGTTTTGGGTTTACAGAAAAATGGAACAGAAAATACAGTTTCTTCTCTTCTCCCCCACTTACTTATTCCCATTGTCGACGTCTTGCATTTGTGTGGCATATTTATTACGTTGATGAGCCAATATTGATACTTTATTATTAAAGTCCATAGTTTACATCTGGGGTTCACTCCGTGTGTTGTGTGTTCTGTGGGTTTTGACAAACGTGAATGTTAGGTATCCACTATTATAGTATTGTACAGAACAGTTTCACTGCCCTAAAAATCCCCTGTGCTCCACGTATCCCTCCATTGGTCCTTTTCCTGGGTCTGTGGTGCTGCCTTTTCCAGAATGTCCTGTGGTTGTGATCATACAGTGTGTATGTAGCCTTTTCAGATTGGCTTGTACTTAGCAAGATCCCTTTAAGATTCCTCCATGTCTTTTAGAGACTTACAGCTCATTTCTTTTTATCTCTGAATGATACTCCACTTTCCCCACCTTTTCTTTGTGTAAGTGGGGACACGGAAGTCCCGATAGGGGAATTAATCTGGTGAGGTTGAGCCTGGAGCCAGGTTTACCTTCCTTTGAGAACCTATTTGGAGGGGCTTCTGTGCAGGCACTGTGCCTAAAGCCCCATCACCGCTTCCTCAGCCCCTTTAGTGGCTCCGGGGCCAGCCCTGGGGTGGAGTGGGGAGTGGAGGCCATGGACACCCACTTGCTGTGACCCAATTCCTGGATGTATTAGGGCCAGGCCCACAGACACCCACATCCCTGGCTGCTTGGAAGAGTGGCTGGGGCAGAGTCCCAGGTCCCAGCTCCCGGGAAGGTGGATCCCTGTCCTCATTTGCCCTCCTGACCACCCCCCCCCCCGGGATTGGGGGTTCTGGGGAATGGGTGGAGGGCTTGGGGCTATATCCACAGATCATCCTCTTCAACTCTGACTTATCTACTGCCCCTCCCTGTTGAGGCTTCTCTCACCGGCCTGCTATCTCCACACCCTCTCCTCCTCCTGTGCCCCTCATTCCTCCTGCTCCTTTCCTGTCCACTGCGTCCCAGAGGGACTCACTCCTCCCTCCCTTGCCCCCCTCCATCATTCTGCCAAGAACCACCAATGTTCGAGAAGCCCTCCCGAGAGCCAGCTTCTGTGCCTGCACGTGGGAGACACGATTGAACTGAAACCTCACAACAGTCCCGTGAGGAGATAACATTATTACCTCTGGAATGTATTTGGGGGGACAGGCTTGGAGAGGTCTATAGCTTGCCCAGGGTTACTGGCCATTTGGAGGCCCAGCCAGGATCTGAGCCGGGCCTCTGACTCCAGAGCCCAAGCGGGCACCTCTGCCCCACAGCACCCCTCTCCTGGCCTGGTGGGTGGGCCCTCTGTGACTGGTTCCTTCTGACACACTGGTGGGATGGTGGGGTCCTCCTTTGCCTTTTCTCTCACCCCTCCCCGCTCCTGTCCTGTCAAGGAGCAAGGTGTGGTAAGTGTCTTTGCACTGGAAGGTCAGTGAGGGTGGTGGGTGGTGCAGACCCACTGGGCTGTGTTCCACGTTCTTTACCTGTTCTGTCTCTGTCCTTCATCAGAAGCTCTGGGGAGGTTAAACAAGTTCCTGATCAGCCACATGTCTGGTAAGAGGTAGATTTTCCTTCAGGTCACATGACTCTGAAGCCTCTGCACAGCGGACCCGGCTCATGCCAGGCCTTCCCTGGAGCCTCGTGTGTATTAGCGGACGAAGAGGCACCACTAGGGAGGCTGCTCTGGGGTGGGATTGGGACACCTAGGTTTTGTGTGGTTTTATTCTTTTTATAATAAAAGTGTTATTTGTTATATATATTTATATATATGTATTACTCCAGCAAGCCCTGGCCGGCCATCTACAGTCACACTGGGGCCAGTTTTGTTCAGCTGAGTACGTGGCTCAGCTCAGCTCATGGAGGTCCGTTTTTTGACTGGGTGTTTTCTCCTCCTTCGCTCCCTCTCTTTCCTTTCATCCCTAAGGACTTGCTGCCCGTGACCCAAATGCTGCCATCTTGTCTTTTCATTTCTAGCTATAAATAGGTCATTTTCCTGTGTCTCCTGTATTTTGGGCCCAGGTCCCTTAATCCCCTTCTCTGCCCACATCTCTCCCCCCTCCCCACATCTCCTGGTGCGCTTAAAAAAAAGTGTAAAATAACTGGACACATAAAATATTCATGTTTTGAATGAATATTCAAATTGAATGAAGTTCAATTTGCTTCATTCTCTTTTTTCGGGCTGAGTAATATTGCATTGTATGGATTTGCCACATTTTGTGTGCCCATTCACCTGTTGATGGACATTTGGGCTGGTTCCACCTTTTGACATTTCTGTCTCCATGAGCTGTTGTATTCCCAGTACCTTGAGCTCAGGGTCTATTAAAATCCTGCCTCCTACCCCCAAGATATTCATCTATAATTGTTTAATGTGTAACCCTCCCTGAGTACACTTGATTCTTAGGATTCGTGGTAGTTCTGTAACGTCACCGAGCACACTGGATTAGCAGATACTGTACCACTGCTTCTAGCGGATGGGGTGAGGTCCCTGGGAGCATCTAGCGCAATGTTTTCAACTGATTAATTCATAACTTTTGTTTTATGTGTGTTTCTGTTCAAAGACACCTTATTTCTTTCATAGATATTACTGATTTCTTACCGTTGAACTCACAGCGGACAGCATTGTAGGTCACACCCGAAGCTTATCACACTCCCGTCCCCTCTCCAGAGGGCACACCGCAGCCTTCTTGCACTTAGGAACACGAGCCCGCGCTGCAGCACTGCGCTTGGGAGGGCCTGCTTAAACTGCGAAATCAATAGCAAAAAGTACAAAGATGCGAACCAGGTGGCACCGAAGAGACCGTGCAAAGGCCTGTCGTTTCTAGTGTGAGCACTGGAGCCAGAAGGCCGAGTGTAGCCTTGTTCCCCCTGGGCTGGGAATGCGTGCGATGGCAGCTCCCAGTTTCAGTGGTGCGGAGCGTGTGTGTATCTGCAGATAACCACAGAAGCACTGCAGGTATGGATCTCGGGCTTCCAAATGTTAGTGAGTAGGCACATTTGCAAATACAGAATCTGTGAATATTCTGTGAGTACGAAGGATAGACTGTACTTGCATCTTCTCGGGAAACCCTGGACCCCCACCCCCACGAGGCTGAAGGATGTTGAGGGCAGGACTATGTCATTGGTGACCTTGTACCCAATGCCTGGCAATATAGTAGGTGCTCAGTATACAGTTGTGAATGAAGGAGTGGACGACTCCAAGGGCTAAAGCCCTAATGGTGTCAGGCATGAAAATAGGAAGGAGGAATCTTTCTGGCTGCGGAACCTGCTTATCCACATGTGTGGGTTGCCTGCTGCCCTCCTTCCTAGGAACCAACTCTCTCCTCTTCCAGAGGCATCCAGATGATGGCCATGGCCATTGCAATTGTGTAGCAAAAAAGTGCAGGGCTGAGGCTGAGTTCTGGTCCCAGTTTTAACTAGCCATGGGGCCTTTTGGCAAGTCGTTTTACCTCTCAGGACTGTTATCCTCTCAGGAGGATAACTTTCTCCTCTGGGGTTTTCCTCATGCACACAAACCTTGGGATGCCCACGTGTCCCAGTTGGGACCTTCACCAGAGGCCTTGGGGGCCTCTAGCTCCCCTTCGCTGGTCAGTCCTGGCGCCAGTACCCATCCCTGTTACTCTTCACATTTAACTTAAATCCTGCGTGTTGTAGAATCAGACCACTTCCCCCTCCTGTGGTCCACAGAACTGTTGGCAAGGAGGTCCAAGCAGCATTGTGGTGGGCAAGAGGCGGTTTGCTGAGCGGAAGGGACTGAACCTTGCCACTTAGAGTTTCAGAGCTTAGGTGCAGCACTGCACCTGGGGTGGCCCCAGCGTCGTCATCTGAAGTGGGTGTTGGGAGGAGATCTAGTCAAGGGCTTAGCCCAGGGCCAGACACAGAGTGGGTATGTGAAAATGTACTTCCTACTCTTTTTTTTTTTTTTTAAAGATTTTATTTATTTGGCAGAGAGAGGGAACATAAGCAGGGGCCAAGGGAGAGGGAGAAGCAGGCTTCCTGCCGAGCAGGGAGCCCGATGCGGGGCTCGATCCCAGGACCTGGGATCATGACCTGAGCTGAAGGCAGACGCTTAACAACTGAGCCACCCAGGCGCCCCCCTCCTAGTCTTAATATGAAAACAGTTCTCTCTTTGGTGAGCAGAATGTCTGTCCCTCAGTGTCTTGTTGGTACTTCCTTCACAGCTAGGCCTCCCTCCCACGAGTGCTGGGCCACCTGAACCTGTCTAGCAGGTCATCTGCCCAGTACACGGGGGCCGTGCGCTAGGAGGGGAGGCAGCACTGTGTGTTGGGGAAGTGGGCCTCCCCACTGTGACCCTGCCCTTGCCTGGAGGGTGGGTTCTCTTCTCTTCCTTCTTCTGTCTCCCAGCCTCCTCAGTTACAACAAAGCAGCCGGTCTTCTAGGCACCTTGGGGGATGTAGATTGGACCTGATCCTCAAGCATCCCTGGCTGTTGATGGCAAAGAAGACATCAACTTAGGGTTGAGGACAGAGACCTCTGAGGCAGCCCAGTAAGCAGTTCAGGCAGCACATGGTAGACACCTGAGGCCTTTGTGGCCCGGGCCAGGAAGCCCTTCCGGGCAGAGGCAGGCCCCAGCTCGAGCTGCGTGCTTTGTGCCTGCTTCCACCGAAGCCACTCACACTCTGTAGCACTTAGCCTCCTGTGGCCTGTCTAAGGTCTAAGCCTGAGGGCCTGAACCCCTTTCTCCAGAGTTTAGGCCAAGAATAGGTACTCAGATGGTTTTTTAAAAATAGTTTTCTTTTTTTTTTAATTTCATTTTTATTGAGGTCCATGAAATGAAATGAAAATTGTATGATATCTTAAGTATGCATTGTGGGGATTTGGTATGCATACACATTGTGAAAGGATCCCCCCATCTAGTTAATGAACACGTCTGCCATTTCACATCTTTCTTTTTGGTGAGAACATTTAAGTTCTACTCTCAGCAACTTTCAGTTACACAATACAGTGTTACCAGCTATAGTCCCCGTGTTACACATCAGATCCTCAGGCCTTACTCAGCTTATGGTTGAAAGACCTCTCCCTACTTCTCCCACCCTCAGCAGATGTTTGTTAATGCACTGGTGTCAGGAAAGAAGGAGGTCCACCCTAAGCAGGAAAACAGTGTGAGTGAACTCGGGGTCCAGGGGCTGCTGAGGAAACCAAGGGGGCTGAAGGGAAGAGTGGGAATGAGTTTGGGGTCTTCTGTTCCTGATTTCCCTTCCTGTTTTTATTAAGAAATGGGGTCAGGACAGTGAAGGCTTAGAGACATACCCCAGCCCCCCAAATCAGGGAGTTTGCACAGAAGTCTATATCTTGTACTTGTGCTTCAGTGTGTACAGCACCTTTGGCACTTGATGGTTGGGCCCAGGCTCCAGAGTCTAGTCCAGTGGGAATGACCAAGGTAATGATGGGAGGGGCCATTTTCATCTCCACTCAAAAATGTATTGATATGGGAGAGCCACATTCCATCCAATGTAGATGCTCTTGTGACCACAACTATGTTGGATTGGGCAAAGCACCTGGGTGGGGTGCAGAGACATAACTCCACTGGCCTTGGTAACCAAGCCTTGCAGATAAGGCCACCAGCCTGAAGAAGGACTCCTGTTCTTTATACCTCTGAGACTCAATACAGTGGAAGATTAGAATGGGTCCCCTGGAAGGAAATCCTGTTTTTTTCTTTCCTCCCAGCTTCTCAGTTAAGGAGTTGTTGGGATGAAGGTGGTTGTTCTTTCCAAGGGCCCCAGGGGAGAAGCATCAGATGCTGAGGCATCACAGGTCATGTCAGGGCCCACAGGTTATGAGGAGCCTGATATAGTTGGAACCTTTAGCCTGGATCCCAGAGCTCTTGGAATCTGAGCCGGGAGAGGAGGGGCAGGAGATTCAGGCCCCTTCTGAATTGTCTCTCCCTAACGCTGGATGACAACAGGCGGGTCTTACAAACTTTCTGAGTTTCAGTCCATCTGATTTGGGGTCAGGAGCACAGGGAGGAAGTTATAACATGTGTTGACCCTCAACAAGTTAAAAGATTTTGTGATAAAAGGAAATGAGTGGTAGATTTGTTCTTGATGGAGGAAAGGGAATCAGTGGGATAATTGATACTATGTAAAGTAGGATGACATCTGTCTAAATTCCCGATATTGAGCCAGGAGAGTTGGGGCAGGTGCTAAGAAATAATCGTTTGCTCAGGTAGCTCACAATCCAGTGGGGGAAACAGGTGAACACAGACCAGGCACTATACTGTGTTGAGTTGCATCTTGGGGATTCTACCAGCCAGCAGGAGAAGGGTGGAGCTTAGTGATCACTGATGGCCATGGAAGGGTCCAGAAGTGGTGGGCTTTGGGAGCAGGAGATGGAAATCCTGAGGATGCAACTCTAGACCAGGCAGGGGATGGGATTAGAGGGGATGAGGTCAGGTTCTGCCACTTTCTCAGGGCAAGTTATTTGCCCTCCCTGAGCCTTGGTTTCTTCATTTTATAACCTGAGGATCATGATTCCCTTCCTGTCCTGGAAGTGTTTTTGAGGAGTTTATTCTCATTATTAAAAAAATCTTAATAAATGCCTGTAAGTTCTAATTCTCCTGAAAATTCCTGAGTAACTGGCATCTGTGGACCCTAGGGTGGAGCTGAGTGTTGTTTGAGCCTGGAGTTTGCATTGGGTGGGCCATCTGGTGGGCTTTTGGGTGGGGCTGGGGGCAGAACCAGAGGCCTCCAAGCCAGGCCCTGGAAACCAAGCCAAGGATTATTTTTATTCCTCTGTTCATGGCACATGGCCCAGGCATAACTGGGCCATCTGTCTTCCCCTCCTGCTCTCGTCCTGGCAGGCCCACGGGGGTCAGCGTGGAGGGTTTGGGGAAGTAGGAGGAGTGCGCATCTTTCTCTGGGCTGGTGTTGGCTTACCCTCCGTTCTGCTAGCTGCAGGGCCTAGGCTGTGTGGGAGGTTTGCCTAGTGAGGGGAGGCAGCTGCCAGGGCTGGGGCCGTGGGCGGTAAGGCTGGGAGAGGCCAGCCACTGAGAGCTATGGCCTGGGGGCAGCAGGGCCACTCAGGGCTGGGAGCAACCCCACTTCAGTAGCAAATCCTGAGCCCTGGGGCCTTGTGTGATCCCCTGCTGCTCCTGGGATGGACCCAGTCTTGGGAACACGAAGTACAGGTCCTCAGAGACCTCACTCGTGGGCCAGCATCTGACATGAATCTCTGGTTCTCCCCAGGTCTGGTGTTCTGCTGGGTTGCCCTGGGTGTGACTTCTACAGGGACCGAAGGTGCTTACTTCAGCCAGCCAATCTAGCTCAGCTCGGGTGAAGGAAGGGCCCAGAGACTCTAGTCCTCAGAAGGGTTCATATAGTATCAGGGACATTGGGCCTCCCTCCTTTCCTTCCCTCCTTTCTGGCCTCCATATCACCCTCTGCCTGGCTTGGAGTATTCATCTGTGTTTAGTGCCAGGTCTCAGAATCTAGGCTAAAGCCAGGACATACAAGCCTTAAGTATTAATGTTATTAATTAGTTAACATTAATCAATATTAGGCATTAAGGCTTAAGATATATGTGCCTATTAGGTCCATTTAGAACTTTAGACCTTCCACGTGAGGCGTTATTTATAGACAATGATGGTGACAATTAATATAGCTCTTACTGAGCACTGACTGTGTGTCAGGCCCTGTACTAGTTAACATCTGATCTTGTTGATCAGCATATGGGACATCTCTCCATGGCAGATCAGTTCTCCAGCCTTCTTTGAACAAAGCCCCAGGTGAAATCTGTGTGGTATGTCTAAAGGCTACTTAGGAGAGCTTCCAGAGGAAGTGGAGGGTCTGGGCAGGGAGTGTGAGCCACAGACACTGTAGGACAGAAAGGATCTTAGATCCCAATCTAAGAAATGGACGAATTTGACCATGGTCAGGATTGCTTGTAACACTGGAACCAGAACCAGTCTCTTGACTCCCAGACATCACACTTTTATGTTACAAACCTCCAAAAACTCAAACTCTCTCTCTGGTGTGCCAAAGTCCAGACATTTACTGATATTTTCTTTGGTTTCCTGACACTAAACATGGAACAGTTCATTCTCCCCACAGAGAAATCATTATTTCACAAAGGACACTTAGCAAATATCCACTCATTTGTTCATTCTCTTGTTCCCCAGCATTGTGTAGGGTGCTAAGGACTTAGTAGAGAAAGACAGCCATCCCCACCCTCATGGAATCTGAGGTACGGTGAAGGATGCCAATCATTCCTGGGGGCTGGGGGCTCAGATATGGAAAGCATGGGGATCTGTAGGAGGACAGAGGAGGGTGCCTAATCCAGACTTGAAGTCTGGGTCATCCTCCCAGAGAAAGTGAATTTTGGCTAGACCTTAAAGATGAGTAGGAGTTAGGTGAAAGGATGGGGAGGAAGGCTGCAGGCAGCACTTCCAGGTGTGGAGAATGAGCTTAGCATGTCGGAGGTATCATTTGGATAATGGAGTTTGGGGGTTGGGAGTACAAAGAAGGGAGTGTAAAGGATGGTGCAGATGCATGGAAGGTATGGCAGGAGAGCAGGAATCAGCTGATGAAGGGCCTTATAAAATCCTATTATGGGGCACATCATTTTATCTAAGGTCATGGGAAAGCCATTGAAAGATTTTAAGTAGAGGAATCACATGATCACATTTGTATTGCAGAAAACTCATTGTGGCTGCTGAAAGATCATGCAGTCTACATGGGGTTGGCACAGTCACCCGGGTGAGCACTAGCAGAAGCTTGGATTAGGGCTCTGAGCTAGAAGGAGATGTGGTTTCAAGGAGACTTTCAGGAGATAGGATGAGGTTGTTAGTTATTTATCGGAGATAAGAGGGAAAAGTCAGGATATACTCTTAGGTTTCTGGCCTCTGGGCGGTTGGTGGTGTCATTTCAGGACTCAGTGGCCAGCTGAAAATTTGATTTTGGACATGCTGAATTTGAGGAGCTTTGGAGAAGTCTGATTGGAGCTGCCTGGTAAGCAGTTGCCATATGTAGCTAAACTAAGGAAGGACATACAGATTTGGGAATCAAAAATATGCAGTGGGAGTGTAAGCCATGGGTGGGGATCCCCCAGGAGTTATGTATGGGGGTTTAAAAGGAGAGGTCAGGACAGAGCCCTGAAGAAAACACTTAGAGAAGGCCAAAGAGAAGAAAGGAAGAGTGAAGACGATGAATTAAGACAACTTGAGAATGGTCTTTGTTCTTCCTCATATTTTGAAAATCAGCTTGTTAAGTTGTGTGGAAGACCTTGTGGGATTTTTAATCATAATTTCATTGAATTTATGATTTTTTGGTAGAGATTCAACATCTTTATGATATTTTCCCACCCATGAACACAGTTTCTTCTCCTTTTATTTAGATATTTTATGTCTTTCAAAACACTTAACAGTTTTCTTTGTAAAGGCCTCATTTATTGTTAATCAACAGGTAAATTATGACGTTGGTTTCTAAATGCAATATTTTAAAAAACTGTATTGTCTGATACCTTATTTCTGGTATAAGAGAATGTAATTGTAATTTGTCAAATCCTTTCAGTCTTCTATCATAATTCCTTACAACGACAGTTTACTTCTTTTCTTCCATTCTTCACATCTTTTTCTTATCCTACTGTGTTGGCTAGGACTGTGTTAGTTAAGTTCTTGGCAGAACCAGACTTTACAGTGTGAGTATAAATGTTGAAAGTGGGCATTCTTTATCTTATTTCTGACTTTAAAGGTAATGCTTCTAGTGTTTAATCAGTAAGAGCTGTGCAGGTGAAAGTTCTGGTCACCAATTCCAACGTGGGTGTGAGAGTGGGGTTGGGGTGTGGGGTGAAGGATGTTCTCACACCAACCAATGAGTCTCCAGGACCAGCCCGGTGTCCTACAATTCAGTTCACTTCTGACAGTGTCTACCTGGAGGTAGTCATATCCCACAGGTTAAGGGCTTAGTCCTACAAGACTGTCCGCCAACCCCAGACACCAGTGGCAAGATTGGAGGTTCCAATGATCTCTCCTTGGGTTCAATTGATTTGCTAGAGTGGCTCATAGAATTCAGAGAAACACTTTACTTACTAGATTACTGGTTGATTATGAAAAGATATAACTCAGAAATAGCCAGATGGAAGAGATGCATAGGGCAGGGTTGGGGGAAGGGCGTGGAACTTCTGTGACCTCAGCAAGTATGTACCAGTCGTTCCAAATCTCCATGTGTTCACCGGCTCACCAGCTCTCTGAACCCTCTCCTTTTGGGTTTTTACGGAGGCTTCATTACATAGGCACAATTGATTAAATCACTGGCTATTGGCAATTAATTTAACCTCTAGTCCCTCTCCCTTCCCTGGATTTTTTGGGAGGGGAGCTGGTGGGGTGGGACTGAAGGTTCCAACCCTCTAATTACATGGTTGGTTCTCCTGGCCACCAGCCCTCATCCTTAGCTGTATTCCAAAAATCACCACATTCACATAAGACACCTTTATTGCTCTCATCACTTGGCAATTCCAAGGGTTTTAGGAGCTCTGTGCTAGAAACCAGGGCAAAGACCAAATACACATTTCTTATAAATCATAACATCACAGTGGGTTTGGGAAGATATCTTCTGTCACATTAAGAAAGTTTGTTTTTTAGAGTTTGCTAAGCATTTTTGTTGTGACTGGGTCTTGAGTTTCATCAAATGCATCTTCCGATATTATAGTTCAGAAACATGGTTTTCCTTGCATGTGCATGCATGCACGAGTGGGTATTGCATGACCAGACTTAGTCATGATCATTGTTGTTATTGTTTTTATAGAGTTAATATTGTTTAGATTCATTTTTATTTTTATCACCACGTTGTTCACCTCTCTTCACGTGTGTAATGCCTTCTATTCCTAGAAGTTCCTTTTACAAAAATCCCTCCTGTCCTGTTTTTTTTTTTTTCTTTTTTAGTGAGGGTGTGTTAGTAGTAAATTCTCTCCATCTTCATCTGAAAATGCCTTTATTTAATGTTCACTCTTGAGTGATATTTTGGTTGGGCTTTTAATTTTAGGTTAACAGTTATTTTTCTCTCAACAGTTTGGAGACGTAACCTTGGGTCTTCTAGTGCTACTGCTAGAAATCCACTGTCCGTATATACAGTTAATGTCATAGTCCTTCCTTTGTAGGTAATTTGTCTTTTTTTTTTTACTCTTGATGCTTTTAAGATCTATTCTTTGTTTTTGGTATTCTGCAATGTCCTTACAATGTGTGTTGATTTTATTTGAATTTTTCCTCGTTAGGATTCAGTATGGTTCCTTAATTGGGGGATTCATGTATTTCATTATTTCTGGAAAATTTCCTTGCCATTATCTTTTCAAATGTTGTTCTACTTCATTTTCTGTATTCTGTCCTTCAGGAATGCTAATTGGAGGTATGTTGAACTGCCTTATTTTGTTCTCCTTGCTCTTTATCATTTAAAAAGAAATACACTTCTGAGTAATATCTTCAGATCTGTCCTCCAGGTTGTTAATTCTTTCTTTAGCTGTGTCTAATATGCTATTAATCTCAGTGAAACCGTTGGGTTTTAACTCCAGTGACTAAAATGTTCATTTCTAAATGTCCTGTTTGGTTCTTTTTCTAGTCTGCTTTGTGTTTTTTGATAGTGTCTAATTCTTTCTCATGTTTCCAATTCTTTGTTTAAGTTAATAATTATTTTAAATACCATTCTGTAATAGTTTTTATCTGATAGTTCAGTTATCTCTAGTTCTTGGGGCTCTAATCCTATTGAATCTTGATCACCGTAGATTGTTTCCTCTTTCTTATATGTTGCAACTTTGGATTTTGAGATCTTTTTTTAGCAAGGCTTTATTTTTAGGAATTCTCTGCAATATGGGTTAAGACTGTCTTTCAGAGATTTTTCAGCCATGGACCACTATTTATTTTTATGAATTGGCTGTGAATTCCTGAGTAATGTAAAATTCAAATTTCAAATCCACTTAAGGTCAAGGCAGGCCTTTGGTTACAAATATTTAGGAAAGACAGTTCTCTTCTCCTCTCTTGTCCTTTTTCTTTTCTTTTCTTTTCTTTCTTTTTTACCTAGGACTTAGGCCAAGACAAATAATCTTCCTGGTCATATTTTGTCAGTATTCTTCCTTTTATCTGAGGATTGAGGAATGGTTCCAAGTTCCAACCTCCCTGTATCTGTCAGGTCTAAGCTGTCATCTGAGTGGTCATTAAAACTCATTGGCTTCATTACTAAGATCAACTTCCCCCCCCCCTTGCCTCCCAGGGCTATTGTAGTAATGGCTCATTTACTTATTCCTTTAACTTAGAGTTCTTTCATTTTGGGCCTCTAGATGTTTCTTATGAAGACAGCTGTACATTTAAAAGTATTATATTTGTTATATTTTATTTATCATTTCTAAATTTCTTTTAGAGAGTGAGAATTTTCAAGTCATCTACTTTACTGCCATTAAAGTTAAAGGTTGTTTTTTTTTTAAGATTTTATTTATTTTAGAGAGAGAGAGATAGCAATAGTTCTCACCTCCAGGATGCTCTAAGACTTTCCCAGAGCGTTCCTCACTTTCTTTTCCTTCTCCATACATGAAGCCCCACATATCCCACAGTTCCTCACAAAGAGGTGGGTACGAGGGTGAGTATGGTCAACGTCCACAGTGAAGGAAAAGGAGGAGCTGAGTGAGGGGTGGGGGGGTACAACCTAGGAGAGACTAGAAGTTCCAAGGAACTTGGCCAAGCTGCAGGCACTTAGACTCCCAGCCCTGTGTTTGGGCTAGTGGCAAAGGGCAGGGTTGTGTTGTCAGCTTCTGGAGACACCAGCAAATCAACCGTGCTATAGCCCTGATATGTGACAATCTTCCAGGGCCAAAATCTTCCTTTGAAAAGAGCCCAAGCTGAGGATGGAATAGGAGAATGATGAACTGCATTTTATTTTGTATCCCTTTTTTTTTTCATATAAAGTTTTAATTGTAGTAAAAAACATAAGATTTATCATCTTAACCATTTTTGAGTATATTAGTTTGGTAGTGTTAAAAGTTATATTCATGTTGCTGTGCAACAGATCTCCAGAAATTTTTCATCTTGCAAAATTGAAACTGTATACTGATTAAACAACAACTCCCCACTTCCTCCTCCCCCCAGCCCCTGGGAACCAGCATTTTACTTTCTGTCTATGATTTTGACTACTTTAGATACCTCTTATAAGTGGAATCATACAGCATTTGTCTTTCTGTGGTTGGCTTTTTTCACTCAGCATAATGTCCACAAGGTTCATCCACACTGTAAGGCTGTTCTTCTTTTTTAAGGCTGAATAATATTCCCTCTTGTGTATATACCACATTTGGTTTATCCATTCATCTGTCCATGGACACTTGGTCTGCTTCCACCTCTTGGTTATTGTTAATAAGGCTGCTATGAACATGGGTGTACAAATATCTCTTCAGGACCCTGCTTTCAGATTTTTTGGATATATACCCAGAAGTAGAATTGTTGGATCATATGGTACTTTTCTGTTTAATTCTTTGAGGAACCTTCCGACTGTTTTCTGTAGTGGTTACTATTTTACATTTCTACCAGTAGTGCACAATAATTTACATCCTTTTTGCCCCTTTTTGATTTGATGTCAGAACATCTGTTAGTCCTTGGTCCCTGTCTCCTACTTCTCAGCCCTGTCTTGGATTCTTAGAGCTCTGCTCAGAGAGTGCCTAGGCCATTGTGCTCATCTGACAGGGTGGGAAGCTGGGGTCTACAGAGGGGAAATGACCTGCCCTAGATTCCAGGCCTCCTGATCCTCCCAGACCTTTCACGTCACTCTTTATCCTCTGGGTCCCTGGCCTGACACCACCTGTGCTATGGATGGCCAAGCAAGGAAGAGCAACTGATTCTAGGGCTTGGCATTCCCCGGGACGCCCTGGCCCACGGCCACACAGTTCTTCCTCCAATGCTGTGGTTTCTGCCCAAACAGGTCCAACGGGCGCTCCTCCAAGCGGAGCCTTGGAGGGCAAGGCCGGCACCATTACCTCCAACGAGTGGAGCCCTCCTAACTCCCCTGAGGGGAGCAACGTCTCTGGGGGCAGTCAGGCGTTGGACAAGCCCATTGACAATGACGCGGAGGGTGTGTGGAGTCCGGACATTGAGCAGAGCTTCCAGGAGGCCCTGGCCATCTACCCGCCTTGTGGCCGGCGCAAGATCATCCTGTCAGACGAGGGCAAGATGTACGGTAAGGAGCCTGTTGGGGTGGGGTGGCAGGCCCCTGCCCTCATGGTTCAGTTCTGGAAATAAGGCCCAGGCATGGGGTGGGCACAGCAACCTTGGGGTTCTCCAAGTAACGGAAGTGGGAATGACCACTGGGGCATTTATCGGGTGGATGCTGCTTCCTTCTGTCCTGGGTTCCCAAGGGATGGGAAGGCATGTGAGGAGAAGCCTTTGACAGGGTGAGAAGCTGTGGTAGTAGAAGACTTGGGAAAGGGAAGAACACCCCCCATCCCCCGAGAGCAGACTGGGAGAGTCCCATAAGCTGCCTTCCAGGCAAATGCCTCATCAGTTCCCTGCTCCCCACCCTTGGCTGTGAAGGGAGGTTAGGGAGGTGGTTACTGGCCTCATTCCCCTCATTTGCGCACACACTCAGTCGTGAGCCAGGCCTAGGTGGGGAAGCTCTGGCCCCTGCTCACAATATGGTGGGGGTAGGGGAGGTGAACACACGTAGAACGTGCTACAGGGCAGGTGTGGAGTGTCCCAGGAGAGAGTCCAGCAGAGTTCTGTAGACCTTCACTCAGGAAAGGTCCCCTCCAGCTCAGAGCCATCTGGAAAGGCTTGATCTTTGGGAGTGGCTGAGAATGGGGGAACATACAGAGATACTTTATGTCCAGTAGCCATGTGGGAAGAACAAAGCTGTCTGCCCGGGGCTGTGCTGACCTTTGGATGGAAGAGAGGGTATGTGGGAAAAGTGGAACAAAACCAAAAACTGAATAGCTATTGGAAAGCCCCGGTCAGGCTTCCATTCCCGGGACCCCCCAGCTTGAAACACCGGGCTTGGGCAGGTACCGGGAGGGTTTCTGTAACTGGCGGGCGCTCCTGACAACAGAGGGCCCTGACCTGGCTCCCAACAAGATGGCTCCAGGCCATGTGCCCACCCCAAGGGGTTTCCATTTGGGTTCTCTCTCCTCCATGCAGTGCTGGTTCCCACTCAGCTCCCCAAGACAGAGACCTTGTCAGCTGTCTAAAGGGCGCTGTATGAGGGGCTCGTGGGGGCTGGCCGTATTCGTCTCCGAGGGCTGCTGTAGGAAATGACCACCAGTGGTGGCTTCACATGGCAGCAGTGTATTTTCTCACAGCTGAGAAGTCTGGAGTCAAGGTGTCTTTAAGGTTGGTGTCTTTTGGGGGCTCTGAGGGAGGATCTGTTTCAGTCTCTCTCTTAGCTTCTGGTGGTTGCTCGCAAGCCGGGGCCTTCCTTGGCTTGTAGCTGCATCACTCCAATCTGTGACTCTGCTGTCACTCTGTTGTCACATGGCCATCTTCCCTATGTGTCCTCTCCTGTTCTTATAAGGATAGTAGTCACACCTAATCCAGTGTGACCTCATCTTAGTACAACTGTAAAGGTCCTATTTCCAAATAAGGACACATTCTGAGGTTCTGGGTGGACACTCTTCAACTTAGTTCAGCTAGACGGAGCACATGTCCAATTTGTTACCACCTTGGGGACCCACGGGGCTCTCACAGCCCCTGGCACTCATCCTTTACCTGCAGCCTTTCCTGCAAGGCCACAGTGATTCCTCTTGTTCTTTTATTTGTTGGGGGAGCAAGGTCCGTGCTAGTTGGACCCTGGGTCTCATCCTCAGGCACCAGTTATAACTGTGCATCTCTCCTCACCAGCCCCATGGCTGTGGCTTTGCTGGGTCCGCGTCTCTCTGATTTCTGTGGGCCTCCGTGCCCTGGGTCGGCCCCCTATACTGCTCTTGCTCTAACCATTTCCTGCTCTGGTGTTTGCTTCTTACTTCTGGCCTCTATGGAAGCTTCGTGGAAGAGACTGCTGACATGTATGGAGCACCAGGTGTGGGAGCAAGTGCTTTACATAGGTTATTCCCATGGAGCTGGAGAGGAATGGAGAACTGGTATCTTTGGTTCTTTCTACTACTTTGGTGGAGAGTGGGGTGGGTGTTGACGCAGAGCTGAGGTGTGAAGGTGAGAAGGGGTGGGGAGCGCAGGACAAACCTTGAGAGCTGTCCAGGTCTCTTGTTGGGAAGCCATGATGTGTCTTCAGGATACTGAAGGATACTTGGCAGGATATATCTTTGTGCTTGAAGGAACAAATTTTCTGGCAAACACATGTGGCCAAGGGGCATTCAGCAGGAGAGAGCTGAGGGTGCTGCAGGTATCTGGTGGGGGTGGGGGGTGGGGCATGGAGATGGCAGAACACGGCAGAATCAGCAGACATTTATTGGAGTGCCACTGTGGACCGGACTTTGAATGCTGAGATGTCTCTTTTTGTGAGTGTGTGATAAAATACACAGTACATAAAATTTACCCTTTTCACCATTTTTAAATGTACAGTTTGGGGGCATAAAGGACTATTCACGCTGTGGTGCAGCCACCAGCACCATCCTTCTCCAGAACTTCTTCATCTTCCTGAGGCTCCATACCCACTCGGCACTGACTCCTGTTGCTTCCTTCTCCTGGCCCCTGACCACCACCACTCTGCTTTCTGTCTCTGTGGACGTGACTACTCTAGGGACGTCATACAAGTGACATCAGACTGTCCGCCCTGTTGTGACGGCCTTAGTTCACTTAGCATCATGTCCTCAAGGGTCCTCCATGTTGTAGCCCAAGTCAGAACTTCCTTTTGCAGCCTGAATAACATTCCATGGTATGGCTAGACCACATTTTGTTTATCCATTCGCCTGGTGGTAGACATTTGGTGGGGGTTGCATAGTTTTATGTAGTTGTTATGGGTAGATATTTCTCTCCTCACTTCACATGTAAAGGAATTGGGTGAAGAGACTTTGTTGTCGGTCAGCAGACAATTGTGACTGAGTCCGTTTGGGCAGTGCAAGCCTGCGAACCTCTGGCAGGCCTTGGAGTGAACTTCTGTTTGGCCCAAGGGGAGCTGTTGAGTGGTGGGGGGAAGCAGGATGAAAACGGTGTTTGGCAAACTGTCCTGGCCATGTTGTTGTCCCGTTTGTGGCTCTCCTCCTGCGCAGAGAGACAGGGAGGGGTAAAGGGTGGGGGGATCACACAGGGGTGGACCTGGCAGGCGAGAATTCTACCACTGAACCACCAATGCTGACATCAGGGGTGGACCTGGGAGGAAGAGAGGGGAGGGGGGCCGGGGCCAGGAGCCTCTTAATTATGCCGAGGAAGACAGGAGCGGTCAGTGGCCTCTGACATCTTTATTTCTTGGATCTTTTCAAGGGAGGAGGGAGGAATTGTAACCGCTGGTTGCAGATGCAGAGATAGAAGCTCAGAGAAGCCAAGAGTTTCTCCCAGAGTCTCTCAGGTAGTAAGTGGGAGAGCGAAGGCTAGAAGCAGTTCCCCTGCCCCCAAGCACAGTGCTCCCCCATCACCCTGAATGGCCTTCGTGAAGCCTGCTGCCCCGCCTGCACCTCTGCTCCCTGCCCCCGTCTCCTGCTTGGCCCGGGCTCCAGGTGGGTCAGGCACAGGGCAGGGGCACTGGAGGCTGCTCCCCAGTGTCTGATGACTCACCCGGCCCCCACAGCACCTGTCCTCCGTGAGTACAGATCCTGCTGGGGTCCAGATGCTGGCTTATCCCCATCTCTTCTTACCAGGCGTGGGGGCTGAGCCAGGGCAGGACCGCTCACGGAGTTGGTGAAGGGGCCCTCGGTAGGGGCTGCCGTCCAGCTGGGAGGTATATATAGCTCTGAGCTCAGCCCCGTGTGTGGGATGGGACCCTGGGAGGTGGAGGAAGAGGGACAAGCTGCCAAGCTGACTCAGACCTCGTCTCGCTCCGGCTCCTCTCCTCCATCTTCTCATCTTCCCTTGGGGGACCCACTCTTGCCATCCTCCAGTGCCGCGGCTCCGTCCTGGGCCCCTGAGAGCCCGGTCTGCACACACCCCACTTCCCGCGGTCAGAAGCCATCGGTTGTTTTCCAGGTGGGCCAGCCCAGTGAGACACAGAGCGGGAGCTGAGAACAAGCAGGCAAGAAGAGGCCTCAGACAGGGAGAAGAGCAGGCTGATCTAGGGTGCCCCGAGGAGGGGGAGTCTAGACCTAGAGACTCTTGAGGACAGAGATTCGGCCCGCTCCCAGCTCTGGCCCCAGCACAGCCAGAGTGGGGCACTGTGAGGAGGGCCAGGCAGACATGAAGATAACATGCCGAGCTACAGGGCAGATTAGCGCCTGTTATTTCTGAGCTGAGCCTCCCACACTTGTGGACGGGCTCCCGGGGCCGGGGCTGCTAGCTGGCTTCTGCTCACGGCTGCCTTCATTTTTTTGCCCCGTCACTCTGTGACCCTTGCCCTGGCACTGCCACACTGGTCACTCTGACCTCCTTTGGCCGGCCCTGTGGGCAGGTGGTGGGGAGGTGAGCGTGGGGCAACTTCTCACCCCCATCTGCCCGCACACTCTGTCTTTCCCTCCCCTCACAGCTCCGTCTTGCCTTCTCCTTTCTGTCTGCAAGAGGGCTAGCTGGCTCTGTCTTCCTGTGCATCCATTCTTTCCTGCCCGCCATGCTCTTGAATCTCCCAGCTCTCCTGGTCTCTCTCCCCTCTCTCTGCTTCTCCTCTCCTTGCTTCCTCTGTTGTCTCCCTGGGTGCCTTGTGGCCCAGGCTTCTCGTTCCCACTAGCAATCCGGCAGCTCTTAAGCAAGCAAGGTCTCACTGTCCTGAGCCAGGCTGGGGCTGAGGGCTGTGGCCTCTGTTCTCCACGACTTCATGGGGCAGCAGAGGGACAGAAGAAACAACTTTAGAAAGTAAACTCATGACTTATGTTATATAGTGTCACCCAGAGGGCTAGGTTATCTTGGAAGTTTTCTGGAAGGAAGTGGAGCGTGAGCAGGGTAGAGGAGGGAGGTGCTCAGGGAAGGGGAAGAGAGTGAGCACTGGCCTAGAGGTGGGACTCTCTGTGGTGGTTTTGGTGGGCGATCTGGGCAGGTGCTGTGATGACGACTGTCAGAGCTGAAGGGACCCTGTTTTGGATGAGTTACGCAGCTCAGGAGAGGCAGAGTGGGGACTGGGCCCAGGTCACTGAGATGATGGGACGGCAGCCAGCAGCCTCATCTGAGCTTCTGCTCCCTGCCTCTGCCATGTTCCTTGGATCCTCCACTGCCCTTTGCTCTGTCGCCCTGTGGTTTCTGGATCCTGCCATGTCCCCCGTCTGGCTTACAACACTGACTTCATACTTCTGGAGGCCTGACGATGTGACCCTCAGTTCAAACTTGCTCTGTGCTATGGGCTGGTGTGGCCTTGGGCTGGTGGTCTAACCTTTCTCAGCTTCAGTTCCTCATTTGAAGAACTGGGGAGCAATGATAATAATGCCACCTTTGTTTGGTTTTGGTTACATTCATTTATTTATTTTATTGTGGGAAGGTAGACATCACATACAGTTTACCATTTTAACCCTTTGAAGTTGCAGTTCAGTGGCATTAAATTCATTCATCTTGTGGCACTGCCATCACTACCATCCATCTCCAGAACATTCTCATCCATCCCAAACTGAAACTCTGTAGCCATTAAACACTGACTCCCCATCCACTCCCCTGTCCCCCAGCCCCTGGGAAGCTCTCTTCTGTGTTCTGTCTGTACGAATTTGCCTATTCTTGGCACCTCATGGAGGTAGAAGCAGTCATACAGTATTTGTCTTAGCACAAGGTCCTCAAGGTTCACCCATGTTGTGGCCTGTGTGAGGGCTCTGTTACTTTTTATAGCTGAATACTATCCCTTTGCACAGATACACCACATTTTATGTATCCATTTGGGTCTTGGTGAACACTTGGTTGTTTCCCCCTCTCCCCTGCTGTGACTGGTGCTGCTATGAACATGGGTGGACAGGTATCTGAGTCCCTCCTTTCAATTCTTTTGGGTATATACCTAGAGATGGAATTACTGGATCATAGGGTAACTGTGCTTAACTTTTTGAGGAAGCGTCAAACCGTCTTCCAGGGGCTGTTCCATTTTACATTCTACCAACAATGCACAACGGTTCCAGTGTCTTCACGTCTTTGCCAACACTTGTTATTTTTTGTGTGTGTGTTTTTTTTTGAATAGTTATCCTTGTGGGTGTGAAGTGGTATCTTGTGGTTCTGATTTGCATTTCCCTAATGATTAGTAACGTTGAACATCTTTTCCATGTGCTCTTGGAAAGAAGACCTCACCTTTCAGTGTTGCCACAGGGATGAGAGCACATGGAGGTGCTCAGTGAGCAGCAGTGGGATGTGGAGCCGAATGGGACATGTCCTCTGTCCTCAAGAGCTCCAATTTTAGTGAGAGAGGAAGATAGGAGCTCCAGTGACTTTTATTTATTTATTTATTTATTTATTTATTTATTAAAGATTTTATTTATTTGACAGAGAGAGACACAGCGAGAGAGGGAACACAAGCAGGGGGAGTGGGAGAGGGAGAAGCAGGCTTCCCGCGGAGCAGGGAGCCCGATGCGGGGCTCGATCCCAGGACCCTGGGATCATGACCTGAGCCGAAGGCAGAAGCTTAACAACTGAGCCACCTAGGTGCCCCTCCAGTGACTTTTAGCCAAAGACTTCGAGAAAGGCACAGATCCCTGTGCACCAGGATTTGGAGGTGGGAGTGGGCACACCCACTTGGGTGGGGATCAGGGACAGCTCCTTGGGGTGGTGGCCTTGAAGGCGGGGTCGGATTTCACCAGAAGCGTCAGAGCCCTGCAGGGACAATGGTGGTTCTAGCTCAGATGTCAGGCCCAATCACTGCCTTCTCAGGCTGCAGGCAGAAGTTTCTTGTCCACAAATAGCCTCTTCCTCCTGCTGCAGATGTTTATAGCTTTAGCTGGTCCCTGGACAGAGAGGCCCCCAGGCCATCGGGATTAGGGCTGGTTGTGGAGGACGGCTGGCTTACTCCCCGGGGTCTCAACCTGCCAGGGTGAACTGGAGAGCTAGTCAGAAGGGCTCACTCCCCTGAGAGGCCTCTGGTGAGCCAAAACCCAGCACGTGCAGGTCCGTCTCCACTTGGGGGGCGGGGATGGGGCTCTGCCCGCAGGTTCTCAGCTTTTTTCACTTTTCAAAACTAATAGCCTTCATTATAACAGGGCCTTATGAACATAGC
Source organism: Neomonachus schauinslandi (assembly GCF_002201575.2). Taxonomy (NCBI): domain Eukaryota; kingdom Metazoa; phylum Chordata; class Mammalia; order Carnivora; family Phocidae; genus Neomonachus; species Neomonachus schauinslandi. The sequence continues at coordinate 99,865,492 of NC_058407.1, read as the reverse complement.
AGTAGCAGCAGACTTTGCTGACCTTCTGCCAGGTGGTAGGTGCTTTACTTCCTTGATGCCATTTAGTATACTTATGGCCCTGGGGAGGGCTGGTGCAGAGAGGGGAGGCAATACAGATGGAATGAGATGCAGAAATGGCCTGTCGCAGACAGGCTTGTGCAGATGGGATAACGATGTCAGCGGTAGCGTGTGGCCAACAAGAAGCGGGGGATGGCTGGTAGGTATGTGTGAAGCCGAGTGTGGGGTTAGGAGGAAATGGTGGTGACCATGTGGGCCCTGCATCGGGGAGGCTTCACCCTCAGCCTGTGGTTAGGCCAAGGCTCCCCTTTGTCCATCGGCTGCCCTTGCTTCCCATGGTGGAGTGGGGCCGTGGGCGGAAGCTGGGGCTGTTGGACACATGTCCCCTGACAGATGGGCCATAGTCTGGCGGGGGTGTCTTTTCCAGCCCCACCCAGGCCCTCTCTGGGGTTGGCCAAGGCCACCTGTCACACTGTAATGCCCAGCTGCCCAACTGGCCCTGCCGAGGTCCAGGCTGGCCTCCCACTAGCCCAGCATGTGGTCTCTGCACTGGAGGGGAGAAGACAGGCCTGGCTTTGAGCAGCACGTGGCAGAGTTGGGACAAGGATGTGGGTCTCTTTCCCTCCCACTATGTCATCTGGATTTTCTACTCATTTCTTACTGCCCTTGCTCTCTTGGCCTGCAGTGTGGTTTCAGGGCTCAGCCTCTGAGCACATGCTCCCTACTTCTGTCCGCGTCTCCCTTTGACTCTGTGGTCTCCTGATATCTACATCATGCATGGCATGTTGGCTTCTGTCAGCTGGGGGAGCCACAGTCCATGAGAGAGTGAAAACAGTGGGCAGGCTCTTGGGTCCAAATAGTTGGCTTTTCCTCCAGGACCTGGGTCAGGGCGAGGGGCAGTCAGACATAGCCAAGGGCTTTGCTTCATGCAGAGACCCGGAGAATGGGGGGATTGAGCCAGAGGGAGGAGCCCCGTGCTGTCTTGCAGAGGCAGCTCCCAGCCCAGCCGAGAGAGGGCAGCCGTTGTAGGATAGTCGTGAAGCCTTAGAAGCGTATGTTCTCATGGCACCTGGGACACTAACAAACCGTGTGACTTTGAATAAATCATTTCCCCTCTCTGGGCCACAGTTACTTCTTCCCTGGGCTACATAAGACCTCGGGGGCGACCAGGTCCGGCCCTTGCTTCTGGAGATGGCCCTCACTCCCACGTTAAATAGAAGTCATACTGTGTGATCCTGAAGAGGCAGGCTCTGGAACCAGATCGGATGGGTTTCGGTCTCGACCACTTGCTGGTCTGTGACCCTGAACTGCTTTCCAAACCTCTGTGGGCCTCGATTTCCCTGTGTGTAGAACGTGACGGTAGTAGCAGCTGCGAAGAGCGGCCGTGAGGATTGAAAAGGAGAGCACAGATCCGGCTTCCCCAGCGCACAGTCTGTATTTGCACAGTACATGTTCACGACTGCCGGTCTGGCTACGAGAGCGAGAGACACTGTCGCGGCCCCCCACGTAAGTGTGAAGCCGGGACTCGATGCCCGCTGGCCGGGGTGGCCTCTGAAGCACCCTGGTGGCAGGAAGGAAGCTGGTCGGCCCCTCTTGGCTCCGCACACCCCCAGAGACCCAGCACTTTACTCCTGCCCAGGGGGAGTCCTCAGCTCCCGGCATCACCTCTGATGAGCAGAACAAGGCTGGGTGGAATAATGGCCTGAGATGAGCTGGTAAGGGGGAGGGGAATGCTGCTCCAGACAAAGGGAGGGCAAGATGCATAACTTGGAAAAATACAGACAGCCTCGCCAGCCTAGACCCTTTGGAGTTGGCTCCTGGGGCCCCCAGCATGGCCTGTGTGGTGGCAGAGCTCCCGAACCCTGTAGGAGAGGGCAGAGCCATTGTGGGACCAGGAGGGGGCTCTGTCTTCAAGACCCAGGGCTCCTGGCACAGGAGACCGTCCTCTCTGATGTCTGGAGTAAGGGTCTCAGCCCCTGGCGGGCATGGGGCCCACTAGCTGCTGCTCGTCCTGTAACGCGGAGGAGGGGCCACTGTGCACAGGGCCGGGAGGCCTGCCCGGGGATAGAGAGCATCTTCGGGGTGCCGGGCACTCCCTGCGCTGCTGGCGGTGGCTGAGCCAGTATTCAGGCCCAGGCAGTCACTGTTAGATCTGCGGGTGGGTGATCCGGGTGAGGTTTTCTGCCTCAGTGTCCCCATCTGGTACTACGTGTGATTGCCCACCTTTCTATAGGTGGGAGGGAGGTTTGCTGGGGAGTTAGTGAGGGTCACGCTTCAGGACCATCACTTGCGTGTCCCCCTTCAAGTCCCTAATCTTTTTATTTGTAATTTAAATTTGTAAAGCAATTTTATGGGAGTATAATAGCCATACAGTGAACTATACATATTTGAAGTAGACAATTTGGTTAAGTTTTGACGGGATGTAAGCATACCTATGAAGCCAGTTACTACACATCAAGAGAGTGAACATGTCCATCTTAACCCAAAATGATCTTTACCTAATTTTGTATTTATATTTTAAATTCTTTTTCTCAAAGAGAGCCTCCCAAGTTTTAGATGCTTTAGGCTCCACAAAAATCTGGATTTGCTCCTGCATATGGAGGCTCAAATGAGGCCAGGATAAGAAAGCACTTAAACTGCTGTGTTGGACTAATCAGAAGTAAAAGGTGATTTGCTTTTATTTAATGTGTACCTTACCTGTAGTAGGCTAAAACGCCTTGTGGGACATGTGGTCAGCGTTTTCTCACCATTGCCTTATCATTTAACAAGTATTTATTGGGAGCCTACTACAGAAAACAGCAAGCAGTGTTCTAGGTGTTGGGTGTGAACAAGTGAATAGACAGACAGACATCCCTGTTCTCAGGAGCTTTCCTTCTGCTGGGAGTAGGGGTGGGGGGAGACAGTGCTCTGAGTGAGTAAGCAGATCACATGGTGTGTCCGAAGATGCTGGGGAGAACAGCAAGGACAGTAGGCTGTTTAAGGTGGGTGGGTGGAGGTGGGGAAGCTGTCTCTTAGACAGTGGCACCTGAGCAAAGAAGGTGGGAAGGTGAGGGAGTGGGCCATGCGTGGCTGGGCTGAGAACACGGCACACAAAGGCCCTCAGGTGGGAGTGGGCCAGACACATCTCAGGAACAGCCAGGAGACCCAGTGGGAGATGCTGTAAGGTCAGAGAGGGGCTGGGCTGGGGATGGAGTGAACAGGCCCTGTGGGGGCTTCCAGGCCATTGTAGGGGCTTGAACACTTGCAGTCTGAGTGAGATGGGAAGCCATGGGAGAGTGTTTGAGCCACAGGATTGCTGTGATTGCTGTGGTTGCTGTGTTAAGAATAGGCTGAGAGCAGGGGATCCAGGTCGAAGGTTATTGTCATAGTTGAGACCAGAGAGGATGGGAGCTTGGACCATGGAGGGTGAGGTGGTGAGAAGTGGCTAGATTCTGCATATACATTTGACCTTTGAACAATGTGGGTGTTAGAGGTGCCAACCTCTACCCCCCCACCCCGCCACAGACACAGTGGACAGTCCACATATAACTTGACTCCCCTAAAACTTTACTGGGATGCCTGGGTGGCTCAGTCGGTTAAGCGTCTGCCTTCGGCTCAGGTCACGATCCCAGGGTCCTGGGATCTAGTCCCGCATCGGGCTCCTTGCTCGGCAGGGAGCCTGCTTCTCCCTCTGCTGCTCTTCCTGTTTGTGCTCTCTCTCGCTATGTCAAATAAATAAATAAAATCCTAAAAAAAAAATTAACTACTAATAGCCTACTGCTGATCAGAGCCTTGCCAATAAGATAAACAGTCGATTCCCCTGCCTTTCCCAGCAGCAGCCCCAGTACTCGGCCGCTCACCCTTCTCTGGGTGAGCGTGCCATCCAGCTCTGTGATCAACCTCCTGGTCTCAGGAACCCTCTCTCCTCCCTTGCTCTTCTCGCTCCCAGGCTGGGCCCTGAACTAGACAACTCACACGGGCCTGTTCTTTTTACAGCAAAGGAAACTGAGCCACAGAGAGCTCTCACTGAGGTCTGTTTCCTAAGTCTCTAAACATTTGATTGGAGTAATTTGGAGGAAGAACCTTAAAAGGGCCTGGTTTAAGAAGTGCAGTCTGGGTGAAGGTCCATAGAGGAATGGGACTTGCCAAGATCCCATACCTTGTTTGTGGAGGTGCTGGGCTACACCCGGCTCCCCAACTCCCAGTTCTGGGACCCGCTTATGGTCACCACTGGTGATGACTTAGACTCCGGCCAGCCATCATAGCGTTTCCTAGCTGCAGCGTGAGTGTCTCTGGTTAGACATGCACGGGACTGTTGAACCATCTTTAGACGTTCGTTTAGAGGAGCCTGTGGAATACCTCTCCGTGGAGAGCTTTGAGAAGAGACATGTCACTGGATTCCTGTTTTAGGTGCAGACCAGCCCACAGGTGATAGCCTCAGGGTCTGATCCTCCCGCCCTCCCTCCTTCCCCTGACACAGACCCGTCCAGCGCTCCCAGGCCAGCTAGTCTTTCTGGCAGACGAGACCTCCCGAGGGTGGCCTCTTAATTCAGCTTTGGCAGTGGGGAAAGGTCATCTGGGGGGCCAGCTTGGACTTGGCTGTGCTCTCCGGTTACAGCGGGGTGGTGGACAGCCCCCTCGTCTCGGCCCCACCCCCCTGCACCAGCAGCCTCCTTACTCAGCCACAGCCCGCCAGGCTCAGCAAGGCTGGCAGGATGGGGCGGGGCTGGCGTCTGAGCCCGCTGGCCTCAGAGCTGGCCCAGGGGGGTGACAGCTCCCCCTCAAGCCCCCTTGCTCTCCCTCTCCCCAGCCCAGTGCCCTTCTTTATAGTCTAATCCTACCCAGTGGTCAAGGTCCAGCGGAAGGCTCACCTGACCACCCAGCCTGAGCTGACCCCTGTGCTCTGAGCACACTGTGTGCTCCCTGTCCATGGCCCGCATTGGGGTTACGGCATGGACACACGTCTCTCCTCAGCTAGGTGGTGGTTTCTTTGAAAACAGAACCTACTTTCATAATTGCATTTACAATGGTAGAGGTCGTGGGTGGCTCCTTACAGTTTTCCAGGATCCCTCAGACACAGCCTCAGCCTCTAGGGGACTGGGCCCATGGTGCACACGCGGTGTTACCTATTGACTGGTCTGGTCAGAGCCATGCAGCTGGAGGTGTGGTCTGCCCAGGTTTTCTTTATCTGAGTTCAGGGCCTCGGGCCTCCTCCCTGGGGACGCTCAGTGTCTCAGCACTTTGGTCTCCCGTCAGGAGACAAGGCAAGACATCTTGTAAGGTCCTGCTCATTTATGGAGGTGGTAGAAGCTGTGGGCAGTGGCGGGGGGGGGGGGGGGCTGCATGGGGGAGTGTCAAGGCCCAGGCACTGCCCTGCAGCCTCCCAAGTGTGCAGAAGGCCCCAGGAGGAGGCAGGACAGATTGGCAGCTGTCAGGCTGCTGTGGAGTAGGGGGAGGAGGTGGCCAGTGTGGGAGAAGGGAGCTCCCTGAGTTTGTATGGGGCCTGCAGCCCTGTCCCCTCCTTGCTCTCAGGTTACCACTCCCCCAGCAAGGCCTCAGCTTCCTCTTGCTGCTGGGAGATTCCTGGGATCCAAGGAGGGCACCTGCAGAATCCTCACCCCAAGTCCCCACTCAAGGTGGGCAGAGGATGAGGGAAGGGATCCCCAGATCCTCCTGTGTTTCTGCCTTTGTCCTTCTCCTGCTGAGAGCATGTTGGTGTCTCTGTAGGTCGGAATGAGCTGATTGCCCGCTACATCAAGCTCCGGACAGGGAAGACCCGCACCAGGAAACAGGTGGGCCCTGGGAGATGAGCGTGGGTCCTAGGGGCAGGTACCCCAGTCCCAGTCTGCTCCCGTGGTGGGCCAGGCCCTCTGCAGGACTGAGGGTGGGTTCTCGGTGGGGCTGGTTCAGAGGGGTTATCTCTTTTTGGTGTGCCACAGACCGTTCAGTTTCCCTGCAGTCCCTGCTGCCATCAGGTGGGAGGAAATCCTTCCCCTCCCATGTCCAGGACACCAGAAAAACAGAGAGTGCAGGACTGACGTTGTACTTTGATTTATTGCCAGACTCTGGATTAGCTGGATGTGGCAGGACTGAAGGCCCATCATTGACTGCCCCTTTCATTCACTTATTCACTCAGATGTGGTTTGAGGATGGTGGAGGGCTGAGGGTCGAGGAGCCAGCACGGGGAGCACAGGGCTCCTGGGAGGTAGGGACAGGAGCCTTCTCTTCCTGCTACAGGTCTCCAGCCACATCCAGGTGCTGGCTCGTCGAAAAGCCCGCGAGATCCAGGCCAAGCTAAAGGTAAGGCAAACCAGCAGCAGTGGGAGGGAGGACCTAGGGCACAGGTGGGGCCAGCTTCCTAGAAGTTAGGGCTCTTTTTCCAGCAGGAAAAGTATTCCCTTTGGGTTCAGGGGCTGGCTGTTCATGTGCAGAGCCAGCATGCTTCCTGGGATTCAGCCTGTAACTACTCCTTGTCTGCACAGGGAATGACAGTTGATGTCAGAGCTGTGTGTGTGTGTGTGTGTGTGTGTGTGTATGTGTGTTTATGACCACCAGGCTCTACAGCATCCCCAGGTCACAGCGGGATTGCCCTCCACACCCCATTCCTTGAGGACCTCCTGGAGGCCCTGGCCCCTCCGTGCCATCCCCTGAGCCTGCGGGGTGGTCAGGCTTAGGAGGCACTGCTGTGGGGGTGGGGTGGATGGTACTGTGGGAGCTGGTGGAATTCCTTCCTATGCTCTGCTCTCTGAGATGGGCAGTTCTCTCCCCTTCCCAGATCAGTCCCACCTCACAGGGCCACCCCCCAATAGGGGGCAGTCTGTTTCCCACAGGACTCAGGCCTCCTGGACACTAGAGCCAGAGGACCCTTTTGGTGAATACCAGGTGGGAATGAGCTCCCCATAGAGGTGTTCATCGCAGAGCTTGCCCAGCTACTTGGCAGGAAGAGCTGACATTTGGGGTCTCAGACTGAGGCCAGCAGTTTTTTTAAGCAGTGGAGGTCCCTTTTGTTTTTTCCCCAAACAAAATACCACACCCATATGTTAACAAAGGAGCTACCTTGGTCAAAGCTAGGTTGGTGCAGAATAGACCAGAGACCCCCTGCTCCTATTTACCTCTCATGCTCCATGACTCTTGAACCCCAGAGTAGCTTAGAACCCAATTAAAAACCTCTGCACTAGATGAGCTTGAAGGTCCTATGTGGCTCTGGTTGTCCATGATCCTGACACTGGAGGCTCCGAATGAGTGGGGGGAACTCCCAGGAAGCCGCGTCCCACTGCCCACTCAGCCCAGCTGTCCCCCGCCCTCACAGCTGCAGCCCAGCACCTCGCTCCTTTGTCCCCTGGACAGGTGGCTGGGCGTCAGCTGTCATCACTCCCTCCCTCTCAGGCTGGGCACACGTACTCCTGGAGGCCCCTAGGGCCTGGAGTCCAGTTTGCTCCCTACTTCCCCTCTCTGGTCTGCCTCTGACTCACTGGGACCCTGGCAGGGAGCCAGAATGGAGAAGACACTTTCCAGTGTTCTGTTTACAGCCATCGAGGGAAACTTTTAATTCCCTTGCAGACCAGATGACCCACATTTACTTCAAGGAATTGCTACCTTTGTCCATAGGCTCTAACTTAGAGACTGGGGAGAGCTCTCATAGACCACTAGATAGACATTGAGGGGAGCCATGAGCCCCTTAAATAATATGTAGATCTTTGTGTGCATTTTCTCGGGGAGAGTGGTCTGAGGATATTGTCGTATTCTCAGAGGGGTCTGGGACCCAACGTAATTTGTCTCCCTGGTGGACAGACTTCTCCTAGGTAGAAATCCTCCAGGACTCGGGATTTGGTCTAGCTGGCTCTGCCCTTGGGCAATGTGAGCGTGGGGAGTCACTGGCTCTCCTCAAGCTCTATTCGATTTAAAATGTGAAATGACAGGGTGAAGCAAGGTGGTATCTGAGGTCCTCTCCAGCCCCAAATTCAGTGACTCCCTGGCCTTGTAACCTGGTCACTGATGTCACTCCCCATAAGGTCCTTCCCACTTCCCCCTGATTCCTGTTCCACCCTGGGTGAGGACGTGGTTTCCTGAGCCCCAGTCATTTGTTGAGATCAGCTCTCCGGGAAGGGCCGTAAGTTGCGGACATTGAGCGGATGGAGCTCTCCGGCCTCACGGTGCAGTTGTTAACCACAGAGGTCCGCGGGCTTTCTGAGGGTACGGCCTGCTGCATCACACATGTCCTCCTGGAGGGAGAGGCCGGGGCCGGCTGGCCTGGGCACATTTGGCTTTTCCCTCCTGAACAGTGCACGTGTTCTTGGCAAGAGGCCACCTTATGCTGAGAGCTCCCTCTTTGGTTATCAGAGAGCCTCTAAGAGCAAAGCCCAGGTTGACCCAAAAGGACGGTGGTTTGAGGATGAGCCCTTCTCTCAGAATGGTCTGTGCCTTCTGTGCTGTGCGCACCCTTCCCTCCCCCTGCCCTCCACCCCTCCAGGCCTGCGGAGGCCCAGAGGCCCAGTGCTGAGTTGACATGCCAACCTGGACCAAGCTCTCGGGCCAGCCATCACTCCTGTCAGCGCCCTAAATTCTCTGAGCCTCTGTTTCTTAAAATGGGGATCCTACCAGTCTCGCCAGCCTCACGGGAGTGCTGTGATGTTCAGAATCAAAGTGAGGCCGTGTTCTTGACCTTCTGTGGACCATCTTGTGCCACGTGAGTGCACATGGTCCTGGAGAGGCTGAGTGGCAGGGCCTCTGGAGTTCTGGCTCCACAGTTGTGAGGTGCCGGGACGCTGGGGGACCACCTGGGTCCCCAGAGCCTCATGCCCCCACGGTGGTGCCACTTCACGGGGCTGTTGTGAGGGCCGGGAGAAACTGTCGTGGAGAAGCGCCTGTGAGCTGCAAGGGCCTCCGTCAGTTCTCACACTTGTCTGGGGCTACCAACTTAATTACCAGATGATGACTAATTTATTGTTCCCATTTAAAAATACTCATCATAAAGACAGAATTCCTAATCTGAGTTCCTGAGCTGAAATAATCCAATCTTTTGGCCTCAATTAAGTTACACATACTGAATAAAGCTTGCCATTCCAGTCTATAAATGTGGTCTTACTTTGGACAAAAACACAGTTCCCATTAGGCTTTTTGAAATACAGAAGTACTGAAATACGTGTCATCATTTTGAAGACCTGTGGGAGTGGGGTCCTCAGGATGGGGACCGCTGGCTTACACACGTATACAGATTATTATTACTGTTCTCGCCAGTGTTGTAAGTGCTTACAGGTGCTTTCCTGAGTACTTGTTAGTTCAGAGCCGTGCAGGGCGAACCCATTCTTTGGTGTCTTTGGGCCCACGGAGGGCAAGTAGCGGGTGTTGACACCTGCCATGTAAAAGGCAGGGGTGCCTCGGGCGTCCGCAGTGCGAGGGGAGACCCATGAGGCAGAACTGAGACAGGTGGGGCCGCGGGAGACCGTCCCAAGCCTCCAGACAGTCCATGTGACCGCGGAGGACCCCTCCTGGCCATTCGAGGAGGGCTCTGACATGTTTATGTACCATCTACCGTGAGCCAGGTGCCGGGCCAGCCGCCAGTGGCGTGGAGGCGAGCAAGGACTAAGAGGCCTTCATCGAGACACGGTCTGGCAGATGGTTTCCCAAGGCCCTTTACGCTCTAATAAAATAGCCTGGACAAGCATTTTACCCCTTTGACAGAGGAGGAAACTGATCGGAGGAACCATTTGAACCAAGTGACCTGTGCTCAGTCACAAGCCAAGTTCTTAGCACTTCATGGGCACGAGCCTGGTCCCCCAGGGCCTTGTCCACGGCTCTGGCCGCTGGCGGTGGGACAGCTTCCCTGAGCACAAGCCCGGACCCCGCCTCACCCACACCTGCCATAGTGACCACTGCTGAGGCCCTCCCTTCCAATGTCTCCCCAGGACCAGGCAGCTAAGGACAAGGCCCTGCAGAGCATGGCTCCCATGTCGCCCGCCCAGGCCATCTCCGCCACAGCCTTCCACAGTAAAATGGCCCTCGCCCGGGGCCCAGGCCACCCAGCAGTCTCAGGGGTAAGTGGGGCTGCTTGGAGCCAGAGGCCACGTCAGCCCCTCCTTCTCTCTCCTCCCCCTCCTGAGGAGCCGGGGGCACTGGCCAGACCCCATTTCTCTCTCGAGTCCTCCCAGGCCTGGAGAGCCAGGGGGAAGGAGGGACCAAGGGCCGAGGGGCCATGCTGAGGCACAGCTCGCCGGCACTGGCCCTGCCTCCTCGGGGGCCTTGCTAGTGACACAGCAGACCTTCCACAGGGGGCAGAGCCACCCCCACTAGCTGACTGACCAAGCAGCTCTGCACCTGGTCCGATTGCCAGACGAGGGGGCTGACGTCCCGGGATGGGGGCTGAAGCCTGAGGCTTCGGGGCAGCACTGGCGCACCCGGGAGCAGCCCTCCACCGCTCGGCCCTGTCCCCGCTCCCCCAGGCACTCAGCACTGCTTGCCTTCCAGTCAGAGAGCTGGTGTTCAGGAACAGACTCTTGTTTGGATTTTAAATTTCTTGACCGTGGCCAGCTTGGTGACACTTTCACAATGGTCTAGAAAGGCTGTGTCCTCACAGGGTTGTCTTGGCTGTAGGGACTAAATGGGTCTTCACAATGCACCCACAGCACTGCCCTAGGCGCGTGGGGAAGGGACAGTGACTGGCCCCATGCTCAGTGAGCCTCTCCAGCAGTTTTCAAAGTGTGTTCCAGAGACCGCTAGTCCCTCAGGGTATTACCTAGATAATGACACAAAGTGAATCTGTGTAAGGAAGTTTGGGACACCTAGAACTAAATAGGTTTCTTAAATCTGGGACTGTTAGGCCTTCAGTGCTGCTACACACCGTGGGCTTCCGAGGGAGGACTGTCGCTGCCGTGATTCCAAACCTGGGGCTTCTCCTGAGGAGCACCTTCTTGGCAGAGCAGGTCCAGAGACTAGAGCTCCTCGAAACACATTTAGTACTGGATAGTAGCGCTAACTCTCTCTCCTTACCACCCACTGGGTCCAGGCCCCCAGCCCTGCCTTCCAGCTGAGGCCCCTGCCTGGCCCCCCAACACCACGGCCCCCGGGCATGGGGTGGGCTGACTCTGCACTTTTTGCCTCCTCAGTTTTGGCAAGGAGCCTTGCCGGGCCAAGCCGGAACATCCCATGAGTGAGTATGGCCTGCTACCAGTTGCTCTCCAAACTGAACTTGAGCCCATAAACTTGTGCTGTGGAGCCTGGCTCCCAGTCTGGGACAGGGCCGCAGCCTGGGGTCAGCCTTTCAGGAGGGGCTGGGCTTTGGGGTTGAGCTCTCCTGCTTGCAGGCAACAGCTCAGTCTGCAGTGTGGACCCCCTGGGGTGGCATTTGCTGAAACGCCAGTCTGTCCATGGTGAAGCAGGGCCAGAGCTTGGGACCCCAAGGGAAGGGAGGCTAGGAAGCTGACCTCTGGCTGGCCAGGGCGGGAGGGAGGAGGGGAGGGAAGGAAGAGAGGGAGGAGTGGATTTTCCTAATAGACAACGCTGCTTCTCTGGGTCATCCATGAAACCTGACGGACTTGGCAAGGGAGGGACCAGGTGGCCAGAGCCCCCCAAGGCCACTGATGGCCAGACCACCAGGGCCAGCCACACACACAGCATTGGACACTGCTGGAGGCTCCTGGGCTGCCACCTGCCCTAAGGCTTACACCTCCTCTCTCCTGTCTCCCACAGTGTGAAACCGTTCTCTCAGCAAACCTACGCTGTCCAGCCTTCGCTGCCTCTGCCAGGTGGGTCTGCAGTGCGCGGCTCCCTTGTGCCTCGCACGCCTGCGGCCCCTTCCCCCCCAGCCCCCGGGGTCCCAGGCCCCCCGACGACTGGACATCTCATGGCCCTCTTAGATGCGGCCCTGGCATGTGCTCAGACCAGACATCCCAGTCTCCTGGCTCCACCCCATTCCTTGCCCCTACCACGCACACCTCTGCGCTGCACCAAGCCCCTCGTGCCGCTCGGGCTGCCTGACCTGCTTCCCAGCTTGCGCTCAGGGCCTTCCCAGGTGCACGCAGTTCAAAGGGGAGTGCCTGTTCCAGCTGGCCACCCCCGTGTGCTGCACGGGTGCTCCCAACAGCTTGGCTCTTGGAATGCCCCCCTCTTGGTGACACTGTAATCCCCTCCTTCAAAATGGGAGGTCCGAGGAGAGCACGGCTTTCCGGCCTGGAGCTGCTGGTTAGCAGAGGGAGCACTCCTGGGCAGAGGCGTGGAGCATGGGTGTCCCTCCTTCTCACTGCTCAGGGCACACTTGCTTCTTTCTCATAAGGGTCCCTTACCTCCTTCCTCTCTGCAGGGCAGGGAGGATCCTCACCCTTAACCACCTTTTCTGGCCCGGGGAATGATTCTCTGCTGACCTTCTGGCCTGGCTTGTGCTGCTCCGAGAGCAGTGCGCTCCCCTCCTGGGGTCCTGATTGCTGCTCTCTCCCAGCCCTGAGCAGTCCGCCCTCCTGTCTGTCCCCTCCTCTCACTGGCCCCTGTCTTGGTTCAGGCCCTCCTGCTCTGGCCTGCATGACTGCAGTAGCCTCCTGACCTGCCCCCCGTTTTACCTTGCCTCCCCTCTTCACCCTGCGATTCACCCCAGTGACCTTCATAAAGCATCCATCCCATCGTGTGGTTCCTAGGCTTAACATCTTTTCCTGGCCCACTGGTGCCTTCTGGATATGATCTGAAGTCTGTAGTAGGACTTGCATGGCTCTCCTCGGTGACTCAGCTTCTCTCCCCTCATTCCCTCCGTGCCCCTACCCACCCTGCCTCTGGGCTTCAGCTCAGGCTTCCCGTCCGCCTGCACGCTTCTCTGCCCTGTCCCTGCCCAGTTGAGGGGCCCTGAGTGCTCTGCACCCCCATCTAGCACTTGACACTTTATTGCCATTATCTGGGGTTGGGGGGGGGCAGCGTCTGTGAATGACTGGTCTGCGTCTTTCGTGTATCTAGTTGTGGCCGCACACCCTAACCCTTCCTCGGTGAGCAGTGCTTGAACAGATGAGTGATTCAGCTGGGGCATTAAGCACGGCTCACGTGTCCAGCATGGCCCTCCGCCCACCCCTCTGTTTCTTCTCCGTCTCCTTCCTTGAGTGCTCCTGAGTTACCTGCCTTAGCACGCGGGGCCTCCAGCCTCCTCCTGGCCTGGAAGGCGGGCCTCTGGAATTCTGCCTCTCTGCTTTCTCACATCCCGTCAGGCACCAGGGCCCGGGATTTTGCTCCCTTCTTGTGCCTCCTATGTCCCTTACTCTTCCCTCTGCTACACTGCTTTCAATCAATCCTTCATTTTTTCCCTGGGAAAACATCCCCAGGACCATGCTTCTGACGGCCCCTTCCCTGCCTAGTCCTTCCTTCGTATTGGGTAGGACCTTTCAGAAACGCAGGTCTGACCATTTCAATGCCCTGCTTAAAATCCTCTGTCACTCCCAAGCGCTCAGGCTCAAATTCACACTGCTTACTTAGCCTGGCCCCACTCTGGACTCCTCTCTTTACCTCTGTTTCCTGCACAAACCCACCTGCTCTCCAGCTCCGCCAAAAACCTAGCTTCCAGACCCACTGAGCTTCTCACAGCCCCTTCCCTTTGCCTCTGCCCTGTGCTCTGCTTCGAGTGCCCTTTCCCTGTCTTCACCTCCTGCCTCCTACTTGTGCTTGCTACTTCCTTCAAGCATCGCCTTCTGTGGAGAAGCCTTCCCTGTCCACCCCCAAGTGCATACCTTGTCAGTTCTTACCACGTTCCTTACCTCCTTTATTAGCAAACCTGTAGGGAATGCCTGTTCTGAGCCAGGCACTGTTGTAGGGGCTGAAGAGACCGCAGTGAACAGATCAGGAACCTTCCTGTTCTCACGGGGCTTAAGTCACCGTAGCAGTTGCTGTGTCTGTTTTTCTCTGACTGGACCAGAAGCTCCTCGACAAGAACCTAGCGGTGCTGCTCAGGAAGCTCTCAGTGCCGTTGGCATCCTGGCCCCCCATCCAGCGTCCATTTTCCCCTGACTACAGTTCTTTCCAGGGGCCCGAGGGGACTGGCTGGTACCAGGCCAAGTGCTCCCCTCCTGAACCCCTGCTGGGAGGCCTATTTAGGGGAGGCAGGAGATCTCCTAGCCAGCTCGGGGTCTCACTGCTGGGCCTGGGATCCTCGCAGAGGCTGTCTGCAGGGAGGCTGTGTGCGGACCGCTCCCCATGTGCTTCTCCCGCTGTGTGCAGGGTTTGAGTCTCCTGCAGGACCCACCCCGTCGCCCTCAGCGCCCCCGGCACCCCCGTGGCAGGGCCGCAGTGTGGCCAGCTCCAAGCTCTGGATGTTGGAGTTCTCTGCCTTCCTGGAACAGCAGCAGGACCCTGATACGGTAGGTCCTGGCCTGGGCCTGGCCAGCTCGCTTACCCGCCCCCATTTCTGGAGGCTCCCGCTCCTGTGTGTTCAGCTCTTTCCCCACCTGCTTCTGGCTTCCCGTCCTGGCCTTCCGCCCCACTCTACTTTTGGGTTTCACTTAGATCTCCTCTTCCTTCCCAGGCTTCCCGTCCACTGGCCCTTCCTCCCCCTTTCCTTTCCTTCGTCCACCCCTCCCCCTTCTTTCCTCACTCCGCCTCCTCGCCTCCTCGCTTCCCCTCTTCCCCTGGCTCCCTCCCCTGGTTTCTTTGTCCATCTCAGTGCTCTTGGCCTCTCCCTCTGCTGCTCCCTCCCTGACCTGGACTCTTCCCTCCCTGTGCTCTGCCCTCCCCCCCAGCCCTCCCCCCTGCTCCATCCCCCTCCCC
>NC_058407.1:99823467-99850668 GCF_002201575.2 Neomonachus schauinslandi | reverse complement strand
CTCCGCCGTGGCTCTGAGGAGCCTCCTGTGTCTGACCCACATCCTGGGGATGCCAGCAGAGACCAGAGCCCCACCCCCACCCGGTCCCCTTCCACGTCAGTGTCTTGGGGGACCAGCGTCACCTGGAAAGGTCAGAGGAGGTGGAGCTGGAGGAGGCGAAGCAGATACAGCGCCAGAGCCCGGGGGACTTCACAGACCATTTCACTCTGACGTTTTCAAACTTGTTTTTTCAGCTGAGGAACCATTAATCCAACTCTTACTCAGAAGCCCAGCGCGTACAACAAAGTAGACTTTCTTTGGGTGTAGCCAGGTACCTGTGAGGGTCACAGGCAGCCCAGCCCCCATCTGCGGGGTGGAGCACAGTTGAAAACACCTTATCTAGGTCAGTGGTCTGACATCACAGATGAGATACGAGAGGCCCAAAGGTAGAAAATGACTTGCGTAAGGCTGTTCAGTGACAGAGCTGGGACTGAGAGTGATCCCAATCACTGCAGTTTACTGAGCACCTGCCAGGTGCAGCCAGGGTCTTTATACGCGTTCACTTTGCTTTACATCGGATCCTTTTCCTGTCTCCATTTTACCAGTTGGGAAACTGAGGCCCAGAGCGGTGAAGTTACTTGCTCCAGGTCATACGGCTGTGATCTAAGCTCTGGTCTGCTCTGTCTGCCCTGCTACCTTGCACCTGACCCTCAATCCGGCTTTTCTCTCCACAGTACAACAAGCACCTGTTTGTGCACATCGGCCAGTCCAGCCCAAGCTACAGTGACCCCTACCTCGAAGCCGTGGACATCCGCCAGATCTATGACAAATTCCCAGAGAAAAAGGGGGGACTCAAGGAGCTCTTTGAACGGGGACCTTCCAATGCCTTTTTTCTTGTGAAATTCTGGGTAAGCCCTTTAATAAACTCTTCCTTCCAATCCCTAGTATACGTTGATGATAATGAGAAAAGAAGAAGAGTGGGCATCAGATGCCCTTTCCACGAGGGCGGGGCTAGTGCAGAGGGCGGTGCAAGCACAAAACGGCCACACAGGCGGGAGGCTGAGTCGAGGAGCAGCCATGCTGCCTGAGAGCCGAGCCAGTGAGGAAGGCCCTTTTCTGAGAGGTGGTGATGGCAGCCGTGTCCGGGCAGGAAGTGCAGCCTCAAGGGGGCTATAGTACTGGAAAAAGACCTCAGGGGACACTGAAGGAGGGGTAGGCAAAGAGCCCACATGGACTCTTTGAATGCCAAGTCCAGAATTCGCTTCAGGGCTCGAGTAGGGCAGCTGTTGGGTTGGGCAGGGCTTGCAGAAGTGGGCTATAGGATTAGGATAGCTCACCGCAAGAGAAACACCCACCTAGCTGCCCAGACCGCCCAGCCCATAGGCTTAGCCTCTGCTGCCTTCCCTGCCTCACCCCTGGACAGGTGCTATGTGAGGAGAGCTCCCTGCTTTTGAAACATCTCCTCTAAGACCAGTAGGTGTAGTACCTGCTCTGGGGGCTTGCCTTCCAGGGGCCCAGTACACCCAGAAAAGGGGTGCAGGGAAGAGAGTATGACAAGTGCACACTTAGCCAGCGGCGGGGAAGTGCAGCAGGGCCTTCTTGCGTGCTGGATGGAGCCTCTGAACAATTTCAGAAGCATTTTATATATAATTCCGGTGGCTTCCAGGCCCCTAGCTAGGACCCTCCAGCCTGGCTGTCTGTCCTTATCATCAAACCCCCCATGAGCCTGGTGATCTCCAGAAGAGACAGTGCCGGAACTGAGCCTCGGGGCTCCTGAGCTTTAAGGTACTTGGTTTTTGCACTCTGCAAGCTTGCTGTGCGAGCAGAAGGGGGTCAGACCGGGCCTTTAGGGACGGGCAGGATCTATCAGGCAGAGCCCGGGAGGGGCTGCTACAGCCTGGGGGAAGCATAAGGAAGTGGGCTCCAGAGGGGAAAGTCATGGGTAGGGGTATGTGACAGGGAATAACGGAAAATAAACCTGGAAAGGGGAGTCAGATCCTGAAGGTCCTCCTCATACAAAATCTTTGTTTTATCCTGGGATGAAAAATAGGTAATTTATTTTTAAATCATTGGATATTAATAGTTATATTATTAATTAATACCAAGAGGCTTGTAATGAGAAGCATCAGATTTTTGTCCCACTCCACCCCAGCCCCAATCCCAATCCCCAGAAGCAATCAATGTAAATTTTTGCTGTTTGTTCTGGCTTTTATCTCCTTAGTTCAAAGTCATACCCTTGTCTTGCTATATCTTGATATCACCACTAAGACATTATGTACTTGTTCTGGTACTATAGAAAAACCTTAGTGGTGTTATATCACTTTTCCCCTCGTCATCTCAATCCTATCATATTTAGTAAGTTGTATAATTTAATAAAAGCAATAAAATGTTTGTTTTCTTGACCATGCAGATTGACTGCAGAGAGCCAAGAATTATGCTTACTATGTAATTATGTATTATTATAATTACATTTTATTTCTTGTACAACTTTTTTGTTTTTTCCTACAAGTAAATGGCTTTCTTACCAGTGTATTTCTAAATAATCCTATTAAAATTTTATGTATTGTTCCATCATAACCATCATATAAATTTTTTTAAGAAGTTTTTCCCCATGGGGTGCCTGGGTGGCTCAGTTGTTAAGCGTCTGCCTTCAGCTCAGGTCATGATCCTGGGGGTCCTGGGATAGAGCCCCAAGTCGGGCTCCCTGCTCGGCGGGAAGCCTGCCTCTCCCTCTCCCACTCACCCTGTTTGTATTCCCTCTCTCGCCGTCTCTCTCCCTCTGTCAAATAAATAAATAAAATCTTTAAAAAAAAAAAAAGTTTTTCCCCAAATGCTCACACCCATCAAATCATTCATCAATTCCCCCTTTCTTTGAGATTCTCCTCCCGGATGCTTCTGTTCTGCTCCAGTCTGAATTGGTTGTTCTCGACCTGCTCTGTGGTTGTCATCTGGAGCCTGCTTTTACTTTTCTCCTGTATGGAATCTATGGTTTTCTAGATCTCATATTTCTCTCTATTTGGTGTGCCTGCTTATTTTGCTGGAAAGCATTCTGTAGTACCTCCCAAAGGAAAAACGTGTGATAGATACATGTTCAAGTCTTTGCCTGTTGTTTTTTACTTGGTTGATACTTTGGGTATAGAATCTAAGTCATGAATCATTTTCCCAGCAGTGATTTTCAAGAATCATTTTTCAGTACATTGCTCCATTGTCTTCAAACACGAGTAGTATGATTACGTTCTAATTCTCTGTCCTTTGTTATGTCACTTGGGTTTTTGTTTTTTGTTTTGTTTTTGTTTTTGTTTATTATCTCTGAAAATTTTGCATTTCCTTTCTATCCCTTGGGTTCTTAAGTTTCACACAGATGAGCTTTGGGATATGTGTGTTTTTACCTTCTGATTTTTTCAGCCAGGCACTTTGAATTGTGAGATTACTATTTCTCAATTTGGGGAAATTTACTTATATTATTTCTTTCCCTCTGTTGGCTCTGTGTTCTTATCCGAGAACCCCTATTAGTCTTATGTTGTATATCCTAGGCTTACCCTCTATGATTTTTACAATTTCTTTGTTGATTTTCCAACTCATTTTCTTGGAGATTTCCTTAACTTTATCTTCTAATTCTTCTGAATTGGTTGAGTGTATCTGAGTACATATTACATAAAACCCAGTGTAGCAGTGGCATAAATAAGTAGTTTATTTTTCTTTCATATAAAGTAAGTCTGGAGGTAGACTGTCCAAGGCTGGTCCAGCAGCTCCTTGAAATCACCAGAGATCTGTCTCCTCTCCAATTATCTACCATACATAGTGCATGGCTTCTGCCCTCAAGGTCATGGCTTCTGGAGTTCCAGCCATCATATTTATATTCCAGGCATCAGGAAGGAGGAAGACAACTTCGTTCCCTCTATGGAGCTTTCTTGGAAGTCACACACAACACTTAATTATGTTGTATGGTTGCAACTAGCTGCAAAAGAGCCAGGGAAATGTACTCTTTTAGTTGAGTAAACTGCGATTCTGAATAAAATCAGGGTTCTATGACTATAGAAGAAGATGGATGAGTCTTTCAGTTGCTAGTGTGTTCATAGTTCAGTTGATGGCATTTTTCTTTTTTAGTGGTTCAAAAGATCATGGTGCATTGTACAGTTGTGGTGGATTAGGTTAGTGGAATATGGTGGCATTCTCTGCCCCACCTTCTACTGAATATTTAACTTTGACCATGATATTTTTAATTTTTAAGAGTTCCTTCTTGTTCTTTGATTACATCCTGATTTTGTTTCATGACTACAATTTTTTTCTTATCTTTCTGGGGATATGAAGTAAGAATCATTTTTTAAAGTTTCTTCTGTTCCCTTCTTTGTCTTTGTTTCCTTTTCATCCTTTTTTTCTATCTGTTTTGATGTCTGACAATATCTATAACCTTTGGCCATATTTTTTTGGTCCATATTTTTTTTAACAGCTTTATTGTTTTATAATTCACCTACCATATAATTCATTGACTTAAAGTGTACAGTTCAGTGTTTCAGTATATTCACAGAGTTGTGCCAACCAATCAATTTTAGAACATTTTCATCACCTCCAGAATAAGCCTCACACCCTTTAGCTACCTCCTCCTATGCCCACTTCCTCAGCCTTAGGCCATCACCAATGGTGTCACTATAGCTTTGCCTTTCTGCACACTTCATATAAATGGAGTCGTACAATATGTGGTCTTTTGTGATTGGCTTCTTTCACTTAATGTAATGTTTTCAAGGTTCAGCTGTATTATAGCATGAATCAGAACTTTATGCCATTTTATGGCTCAGTAATACTCCATTGCATGGAGTTTTGCTGATCCATTCATCAGCTGGTGGACTTTTGGGTTGTTTCCACCTTATATGAAAAATGCTGCTGTGGACTTCATATACAAGTTTTTGTGTGGCCATAGGTTTTCATGTCTCTTGGGGAGACACTTAGGTATGGAATTGCTGAGTCATACGGCAGCTCTTTGCCTTTTTGAGGAACTACCAGACTGTTCTCCAACGTGGCTGTACCATATTACATTCTCACTAGTAGTTATATGAGGGTCCCTGTTTCTCCATATCCCTGCTTGCAATTGATATTTTCTGTGATTATACCCATCCTAGTGGGTATGAAGTGGAATTCTTTGTGGTTTTGATTTGCATTTCCCTGTGCTTATTGGTCACTTGTATATCTTCTTTGGATGAAGGTCTGTTGAGCTCCTGCCAATTTTTAAATTGGGTTGTCTTTTATTCCATAATAAAAGCTTATGAGCTTTTATATTATATGAGCTTATATATTATAGATAGAAGTCCTTTATTAGATGTGTGGTTTGGAGATACCATCTCCCAGTCTGTCAGCTCTGTTCACATTCTTGATAGTGTCCTTTGAAGCATAGAAGGTTTTCCTTTTGATGACGTCTGATGGATTCTTTCCTTTGTTGTTTGTGCCATGTCCATATTTAATAGTGATTGAAAGCTCTGTGTACAGGTAGGACTTGTCACCTGGTGGGCTTCACTTTAAGGTGCTTGGGGTTGAGGAGCCATCTGGTTTTTTTTGAGGGAACCAATAAATGTCAGTATGTTTATTAGACCTTTTTTTTTTTTTCCTTGAGGGGGTTTAGTTTCTCCAGAGAAGACTCCTTGAATTGCGCCCCTGGAAGGGATATACTTGGTCACTGCATCCAAGGCATGGGGCAGTGAGGAGGGCTGGGGATCCAAGCGTTTCTTATGGCAGCTTTCACTCAGTTCTCTCTCCCCCTGTCTGACCTGCCCAGGCTCCCTGAAACCTGAAGCCCTCCTGTTTAATTTCTGGTGATTATTTCTGGGTCTTCTGCTGAAGGGTGGAAGAGGTGGGCCTGGAGACCTGACCACTCTTGGTAGGGCCTTTCAGTTATTTTCTTGAGTGAAGCCTGTGCCTTTCCTGCCCGCACTGTCCTGGCCCCTCCAGGCCCGAGCCTCTCAGGGCTTCTCTCAAGCACGCCAGCTCACTTATCTCTAAGCCCTCTGCAGGCACTTTGAGGCTGTGATTCCATTTGCTTCCTTTCCCAACTGAGTTCCTTCTAGCTCTGGTCAGACTTCGGTCTTCTTGAATTTGTGGAACTCTCTTGCCAGTATGGTTTTGCCTCCATTTGCTTTGTCTTTATGGTGCAGCACATTAAAAAAAAGTTCTTTGCTATCATTTCTAGTTGGTTCCCTGGAAGGGGAAAAAATGAACTTGTATGGTCAGTCTCCCATTTTAACCAGATGTCCTGGAAAGCAGTTTTAACTGGAGTGTCGCCTCTCGCGGATTGGTAGTCCTTGTTTGGCATGCTGGGTTGAGAAGACCCAGAGGGAGAAGGTTCTGGATTGACTCGTGATGACTGCCGTGGGTGTAGCAGTGGGGGCAGCTAGTGGTACACTTGCGACGTATTTGCCATCCCTTCTCTTAGGTAATGAGGAATCACTGGAGGTTTTTGAACAGGCGGGACACGGCCAGAGTTGTCCTGAGTTGGGTCAGTCAACCGTCCCGACTGGAAGTGAGGAGGAGGCTGTTCTCGTTTAGGTCAGGCAGGCACGTCAGTCTCCTGAGAGGTTGGCCTCAGAGTGTGATGTATGGGGCAGGATGTCTTTCTCCCTTCTTTCAGGAGGGGCCGAACCCACTTCCCTCACCCGTTTCCTCTTCCTACTCCCGCTTTCAGCCCTGGACATGGAGGTTGGAACTCTGAGGCGCTGCTGTGGGTGGCCGTCAGGCCCGGTGCTGTACGGCCAGCAGCCGCAGCTCCCGTTGCCTGCTGCGCGTCTAGGGAGGCTCCTGGCCTTCTTTGGGGAAGCCCGCACCCCCTCTTGAGTGCTCCTTCCTCCAGGCCCCCAAGCCAGTCCAGGCTTAGCCTTGATGTGGAAGAAGGAGCTTGGGGGAGGTGATTAGTGACTCTTTCTCAGCACCGGGTGGTGATTTCGGATCAGAAGGAAGGCCTGGTTGGCAAGAGGCATTTGTGGGAACAGTACCTGGGCAGGGGGGCGGGGGGGTGCTGAATTTGGGGCCTTTTTCACTGGCTCCTGCCTTCTTTTAGCCAGTAGTACAATTCTGTATTCTTCTAGCCACCGTCCAGATGAGGACCATTCTAGGCTTCCCATTTCACAAAGTGGGGGGACACTGAGGCATGGGGTAAGCAAGGGCTTGGCTTTGAGACACCCAGCCAGGGTAAGCCTCTTTCCTTTGGTCGTTCTTGTGATATACGTGTTGTGAAATAGGTCAGGGCATTCCGTGGAAGGCTATACCAGGCTCTGTTAGTCACTTGACACGTATTAGCACGTCTCATGCTTGCCGCAACACCGAAGGCAGGTTCAGTTGACGGCATCATTCTCTAGAGGGGAAACTGAGGCACAGAGCGGCGAAATGACTTGCCAGGGTCACCCAGTTCATAGCAGCAGAGTGGGGATTCACACTCGGTGTGTCTCTAGGGTGTGTGCTTGGAACCAGGACCCGGAACTGTTCGATCTTAGAGAGTGCCTAGGGCGCCCTCCAAGCGGGGTCCTGAGCTCCCCCTGCTCCTGTCGGAGAAGGCTCCAGATTGCCTAAGAAAGGATCCACAAGGCCTGAGGAATAGTGATAGTGTGGAGACGACAGACTGAATGGTGCATCTAGCATAGAGTTGGGCGGTTGGGCTTCTTGGGATTTCTAGAGCCCAGACTTGCCTTCCAGAAAATGAGGAGGATTGTCCTGCCTGGAGGTGACAGTGGGCAGGTAGGGAAAAGGAATTATAATGTTCCTCTCCAACCTTACTTATAGCCCACATCCCCTCCTTCCTTCTCATGTTTTCGGGGAGGTTGGAGGTACTGATGGATGGGAGAAGGGAAGGGAGGGGACAGTTGGTGCTGAGGAAATTGGTCAGGCTGGTTCCCTGTGTGGCCTCTGCACTCTGCCCGTGGGCTGTGCACATGGCCCCTGCTGTGTGGACCCAACACGGCCCTTGTCTTCCAGGAGCTCACATTCCAAGTGGGAGGATCTGGAGCAGATCTCAGGGTCCTAGGGCAGTAACAGGTATACAGATATAGGAGAGCGTGGTGGGCTACAGGTGGGGCCCTCCTGGTGTGTCCTGGGAGAGCAGGGGGGCAGCAGTGGGCTCCAGCTGGGACATAGAGGCTCTCGTCTCTGCTCTGCTGCTCGAGAGCTGTGGCCTGAGCGAATCTCCGCTTCTCTGGGCCCGTTTCTCCGTCTGAACCATCAGCAGTTTTGTTCTTGAGGACCTGCAGGAGGCTGTGTCTCTGAGGACCCTGAGGTGCCCCTGCCCCTTGCTTGAGCCCCTAGAGCCAAGCCCTCTCTGAAGACCAGACCAGTCAGGGAGAGGACATGTGAAATCAGAGACGGGGGGGGGGTATGTCGGCGGCCAGGGCTCCTTGGCAGTCATCTGGTCCTTCCTGTGTGGGGAGGGCAGAGGCTCCAGGGAAGTACAAATCTGTGATGGGGGAGAAAAGAAATGCTCCTGTTTGCTAAGCATGAGCCTTTTGGTCACCCATGGGGTCCTCACAGCCAGCTCTGGTGTTCCTAGCCATCTGGAACCCTCTTCTCTGCCCTGGCCTGGCCACTCCTTCCCCTGCCATCAGCTGTTGTGAGGCTCGCCGCACACCATTAGAAAGGAAAGCTGCTCAGACATGGAAACAAAGCTGCCTCCCCCGAAGCCTTCCCTTCTTTCCCAGCCCAGGCCTTGGGCATGCACGCTGGGGAGTTGACCAGGGCCCTGTGGAGTGGGAGGAGAGCTTTGATGTCCCCAGCCCAGCCTCCTAGCCCATCCCCACTGAAAGTTGCTGTTCGTTGATGGGATTGCGGTAGTAGTTCTTAGTAGTTCTTCGGCTCCTGGCTGCCCGGACCAATCACTTCCCCTGGGGCTGGCTTCGCGGTGCCCGAAGGCTTGAGTTGTGAGGCTCTGCTCTGTTGGGTGGGACATGCGGGGTCTGGAGGGCCAACTGAGAAGCTGAAGTCTCTCCCTCCTTCCCCACAACATGTGGGACCAGCTGGGGCCACCTCTGTCCTCGGGGTGGGAGGGAGGGGGCTCTTGGACACAGGGTTGTTAACACCAGTCTGCAAATTGAAAATGCCGGGCAGAGGTGAGCTGAGGCCTTGGAGGGAGGAGGGTACCCCAGACCAGCCCCCATCCCAGCTGCTCCCTTTGGGCCCTGACATTTCTCCCAGGCACATACCAGCACATGACAATGAATCTGAGCCCCTCCGGCCCCGACTGCGGGGCTGCGGCTGTCTCGGCTCATCTGTCAGTCACCTGATCCCCCACACCTGTTCCAGGCCCTGCCTGGGCTGCCCACCCGCACCACAGCTATGAATAGGGTGGAGGGAGGAGAGCGTGGGGGCATTTGGAGGACAGGAGGGCAGGGGGGCAGCCTTCCTCTTCGGCTGAGAAAGAGAAGCCAAGCCCATTAGAGTGAGGGGTGCCGGGGTGGACGGGAAGTGTGGGAAGTGCGGCTGCGGGAGAGGGGTGGGGTAGTAGTCAGGAGGATGGGGCATTGAGGAAAAGATGAGGTGCTGGGCGGGGCTTGTCTGTGTCACCGGCTGCATCTCCTGGCTCGGTGCCGTGCAGCCACTGGGCCAGCCCTGGGGCCGACTTTGGATAGTCATTTGCGGGAGGTTTATCTCTCTCCCACTACCTCCTTATCTCTGTCCCTCTCTGTCTGCACCACTCAAACACCATCGCACTTACGCTACTTGCTGTCCCACCAGTTAGGGATTCCTTGACAGCAGAGACAATGTCTCAGCCTCTTTGGGCCCCACTCCCCTTGAACGTGCTGGGCTGGGGCAGGATAAGTGGGTGACTGAGGGATGGAAGGGCCAGGTGAGTGGGAGGCTAGGACCGAGACCTGTGTGTGTGGTGATGCGGGGCTCACCTCTCTTCTCACCTAGCGCCACCCAGAGGTGAGAGGTTGAACAGCAGGCAGCCTTCGAAACAGGCCCACCTCACCCTAGGCGTGGCCCAAGCCCTGGGAGAGCTTAGTCCTTTCTGGCAGGGTGCTTGCCATCTGGAAGGGGCCAAGGCCATCTGAACAGATTCTGGCAGCACAAGGTGATGAAGGGCATGGCATGTCCAGGGCGCTGTGGGGGTGCTAGGGAGCCGTGACCTTTGTGTGCTGGGAAGAACCTGGGAGGGATTGGGCCAGTCCTGCCTGACCCTGGTGCACAGCGTTCTTTTAGGTGACATACGAACAAATATTTCTTCAATAGTTTTGCAGTTATTATCACAGAAAAAATAGAATCCCTGATTTCATGGATAACCTTGCTTAGCATGGGCTTAAGGAAAGAGTGGATTTAAGAGAAAGCAGTAGGGGCATAGTAGGGCCTGTGGTAGGTGCTACGCAAGTGCGCCCTTACTCAACAGGACCCCGGCAGTGGCTGTGGTCTGAGAGCCATCATTTTGTGCCCGGGCCTTGCCGCTCGGCCGGCACCCACCCTCCCGTGTTCAGGTGCCTGCCCTTCCCAGGCAGCCGGCTTCCTGCCAGCTCTTTTTCATGCTTCTGCCCTGTGCTTCTAGCTGCAGTATACTTTGAGCAAACTGTTCCTTTTTAAAGAAGTCTGGCAAACTTGGTCTCCTAGGAGGAGCATGTGACTTAGCGGGGGAAAAAGACGGAGAGCTGGATTTTGGTCCCAGTTCACCTTATACATGACTGTAAGGCCTTGTGCCAGTCCCATCTGCCCTTAATTCCCAGCCCAGCGAGGCCTGGTCCACCCCGGCCGGGACTCAGGGGCACCCTCTGCTTGCCCAGCTCCATCCCCACACCAGGGTGGGGGTGGAGGCCAGCCGGGGCTGGGATGAGGCGCGTTTGCAACACTCCTGCTGATTTCGGAGGCTGAGCCCTGACTTGAGTGTAGCTGTAGTTCCTTGTTTTCCTGTCTCCCTGGTGGCCTCATTAAAACTGGCGCAGAGTGCACTAAACCTGTGCCATTCCGATCAACATGAAAACAGCCTCTTTTCTTTTTTTCATCATGAAAGTAACACATCCTCATTGTGTTCCCTAACCTGCTTTTTTTTTTTCCCCCACTTAACAGTTGTTGTAGTCAATTCACAATAGTAAACACAGGTCCTTCTCAACATTTTTTGTGGCTCCATAATATTTCTATTGTGCTGTAAGACATTTAACAGCCCCCACCAGTCCAGAGAATGTTCTTGCTCTTGGAAAACTTCTTTCCGCAAAGGAGAGAAACATAATGGCTGAGCATCCCCTAATGGCCAGTAACAAAACTGCCTGGTGCCCGTCTCTGAATGGTGCCAGAACCTTCCAGGGTTCTGAGGAGCCCCTTATTTTTGTGTGGAGGAGTCCTTGGTGTCGGATTCTTTAGCTGCGTCTACAGCTTCTCCTGCCTCGTAGGGCTGCCGCACTGCGGGTCCAGCCTGGCAGGGATTCCAGGCTGGCTGTGTAGGTGGGAGGAGAGGCCGCACCCTCACACTAAGCCTTTTTAAATCTGTGCATTTGTTCTGAGTGCTGAGTTGCTCTTTTAGCACCCCTGGCTCAGATGGGGTGATTCAGTGGGGGGCCTAAGTTCTGGGGATGGGGATGCCTAAGTGGCAGCCTCAGAGCTGCCAAGGCACTGAATTGTCTCATCCAGTGTCTCCCTCTCTCTCCTGTAACTCTGCCAGATTCAGTTAAGTGCTGGAGTGGGAGCCTGAACACCTGGGGCCCGTCACTTGTCCGCTGTGTGGGGTTGGGCTGGACCTGTGGTCAGGGAGCCTCACTGATCAAACTGAAGCCAAGATCCTGCTCTATCCCTCTTGCGGGGGTGTGTGTGAAATCAGGAGTCTTACCCCACCTTTTCTAAGAGGAAAATTTCAAACCAACGCAACATCCAGCGGGAGGTACTTTAGGCTCTGCTGTCAGCAGAGGAAGAAAAGATGTGTGTTGGGGAACAGCAAGAAGCTGATCTAGAGGACCAGGGGCCCCCAAGCCAGGCTGGGGAGTGAGCATCATGTTCTCTTATGGCAAGGGGCTCAGTGAGAGCGTTTTAACCATGGAGGGATGCAGTCAGACTTGTTTTTGGAAGAGAACTCTCAGAGAAGTTAGAGAATGAACCAAAGGGGAGGAGACTGGCATTGGGGGGGATTCGTCTGGAATCTGAAACAGAGATGTAAAAAGGTCAAGGATGGCTGGACTCAGTAATGCCGTAGAGATGGGTGAGAAGCCGGCCCCCAGAGCCATTTCCAAAAGAGCACTGGCAGGGTCCAGTGACCAGCTGGACTGGAGGATGAGACATAGAGGAGTCCCAGCACCCCCTCCTACTCTCCCCTCTGCCAGTCTCCCATTCTGGCTTTCTGTTCCCACGCTTACTGCACCATCAAAATTGACTCTGGAAAGGATCTGACAAATTCATACTAAAATAGAAATGACTGATATAGATTCAGATGTTTGCAGTTTAACAAGAGCAAAGCCTTAGACTATAAAACTTGAATCCTAAAGACAAAGTTGGGGGCCGCACCTGCTGGGTGTGTTGGTGCCTAAGTGGGTAGCAGAGGCCTGCGACTAATGCAGGTGACAACGTTCTCTTTTTCAATTGTTGAGACACCACACCCTGACGTTATGCCAGGCCTGGGTGTGGAGAAGCATGGAAGCTTTCCAAGATCCTATTCTCCCAGTTCTTTTGAGGCCCTCCTGATGTCTTCTGGCCCTGGAACCTGGAGCGGCCCCAGGGTTCTCCTCCATTCCACCCCCAGCAAGGCCCCTGTTGACTCACCTGTCCACTGCTTGTCTTCCCTGTGTCTTTCTCCAGGCAGACCTCAACACCAACATCGAGGATGAAGGCAGCTCCTTCTACGGGGTCTCCAGCCAGTACGAGAGTCCGGAGAACATGATAATCACTTGTTCCACCAAGGTCTGCTCTTTCGGCAAGCAGGTGGTAGAGAAAGTGGAGGTAGGAGCCCCCCCACCCCCCACCCCCCACCCCGTGTGTTTGTTAGGCCAGGCCCTTCCGTGCCTCAGTATGCCCTTCATCCTTGTCTCCACCTCTTTCCCCGGATTTGTCTGAGTCAGTGAGCTCTTCCCCTCACACATCTGGCAGTTCTTGTAACCACCTCCTGTCCAACACAACCAGATGCCAGGCTGGTACCCGGGAAGAGACCATGCCCATCCCCGGGCTTCTCGGCCCCGTGACCCCTGCGGTCATCTGGGGACTGTGGAAACGCACCAGTGCCTGGAACCCGCTCTGCAGCAACAGTAGCTTATAAAATGCTTTTTGAGTTATTTTCAATTAAATGTTTATTTTGAGATAATTATGGCTCCACATGCAGTGCAGTTGTCACCCCATGTACCCTGCACCCGGCCGCATCGTGCATAGCTAAAGTATCATCCTGGCACCCGGGAGATGGACATCGATGCAGCCCAGCAGTGTGGTTCAGATGGCACCTGCTTCCATGCACTCGCTGTGCCTGTTAGCGTGTGTGTGTGGCCAGGACTGCGTCACTGCTCTGTCCTGTCTTGCCTAGTGCCACTGCGCTTACGGTCTTGGGCTCCCCCCTCGTCGACCTGGGCTGCCCGTCACTGACTGAGGAGGTGGACAGTGAGTGGGTCATGGAGCTTCCCCAGAGAGTTGGGCCGGGGCTGGAAGTGGCCAAGAGAAATTCTAAGCCCCCGCTGCCCCCTGGGTCCTGCAGACAGAGTATGCCCGCTATGAGAACGGCCACTACTCGTACCGCATTCATCGGTCGCCGCTGTGCGAGTACATGATCAATTTCATCCACAAGCTGAAGCACCTGCCCGAGAAGTACATGATGAACAGCGTGCTGGAGAACTTCACCATCCTGCAGGTGTGTGTGTGTGCTAGGGACAGGTGCGCTGCAGGTGTGCGGCGGGAGGGGCTCGGTGGGTCGAGCAAATGGCATGCCCTTGTTTGGGGCTTTAACTCCCATCTTTTTCGTCCCCTGCAGGTGGTCACCAACAGAGACACGCAGGAGACGCTGCTGTGCATTGCATATGTTTTTGAGGTGTCAGCCAGCGAGCACGGGGCTCAGCACCATATCTACCGGCTGGTGAAAGAATAAGAGACTCAGGGAGCAGGGAGGGGGGAAGAGACGTCGTGTGTGCAGGGACACGGGGAGGGGATCTGCAGGAGAGCCGAGAGGCCCTGACTCTTCCTAGCCAGGAACAAACTGTGCCTGAACCTGCAATGCTCAACCCCAAATAAACCCAAGATGGTGTGTATTTTCGGAGGACCTGATCTGGCTGTCTGAGCCTCGGGAGGGACTGCGGGAGAAGGGGGGCAGACTGGGGAGCAGGCCAGAAGCAGCCCCAGAGATCCCCCATGGACTCACCCAGGAATGTCGCCAGATGCAAAGTTCCTGATGGGATGACTTCTCTGCTGCCACTCAAGCTGCTGGCCACGCCGGGAGGCCGGGGGCTGGGCTCGGGGGCTAGGCTCTCGGGCCCTGTTCTGTGCATCCCCATGTGGGCCCCTGCAGGGACTTGTGCACAGTGTCCTGGCCACCTTTGGTGCCCTGGCCCCAGGACAGCGAACAGGGAGGCTAGGTCCAGCCCAGGGGTTGGGTTTGAGGTGTGGAGGTGACAGTTATTGGAAAGGCTGGAAGGGCACACAGCCAGAACTCTCTAGATAGTTTTCATCCCTCCCCGGTGGGAGTGGATTGCATAGCCCAGAGCTTGAGACAGGGAGGCCGGGAGTGATGGTGCGGAGGCCAGCCTGTGGAGTTTAGGTGCTGAGGCTGGTGTCACGCAGTATCCTTTGTGGGGGTGAAGGCCCGGAAAGTGGGTCAGAGGCCTGTAGTGGACCAGTGGTCTCTGAGACCACCCAGTTCTGATGTTCTGTGAGTCCTACCTCGGGCTCCCTCCCAACCAGGGTGCCTGCTAGGTGGTGACTGCCTCGGAGCCCACCCGGGCTGTCCACTCCCTCCCCAGAGTAGTAGAGTCTGTGTGCCCTGTGCATGGAGGAGGGGTGTGGAACCCACCCTGAGCCTCGAGGGAACCAGTGAAGGGTTCCTTGGTTTATCTCTTGGGAGAACTGTATGGGCTTAGGGTTTTGGTGGTCCTGGCTTCAGTCCTGGTATTCCTAGCTGTCTGACCTTGGGCAAATTTCTCCACCAGTCTGAGCCTTGGTGTCCTTTGCTCTCTGTAAAGGGGAGGGCAATAGCACCTACCTTAGAAGGACTTAGTGAGAAAGAGAGCTAATGTCTATAAGTGCCTGGTGCAAGATGCACTAAATAAATGTTGTTATAATTAGTTTATCCTCCCCTCCCTCAGGGAGGCCTGGGTCTGGCTCTTTGCTGCCATCTAGTGGCCCTCATATCATCCTTAATGGGAACCACAGTTCCAGAAGCCTGGAGCAGAAGGGAACCAAGATTCAACCTACAGGTGTTTACTTTGTGCCCAGCACTCAGGGAGATATATGGGAATAGAGAAGTGAGTAAGACAGCATCTAGGAGGTGTTTATGGAGTGGTGCTGAGGATCAAGGGCTTGAGTCAGACAGCTAGGATTGAAATCCTGGCACTTGGCCACTGACTAGCTTTGTGGCCTTGGGGCAAGTTACTTAATTTCACTGTGCCTCAGTTTCCCCATCTGTAAAATGGGTATAATAAGAGTACCTACCTCGTATATGTAGAGTGCCTAGAATAGTGCCGAGCACATAAATGTGTTCGATAAATATACATTATTATTAATAGCAGGAGCTTGCAGTCTAAAAACTCAGATCAGAGAAATCCTAAGTGGGGTTACCTGATCCTCACAGAAACTGGAGTTCAGAGATGGGAGACAGCAGGGTGTGGAAGATACAGGGAGGAGGTTGCAATGGAGAGGGGCTGCCCCTTAGAGGATGGGCAGTGTTTAGATAAGCAGATGGGCCGAAGGCTGGCCAGCATTCCAGATGGGGAAAAGAAGCCAGCTATCCGATATCCTGCCCTCACGGGCCAAGACTGCCTCTTCTCCTCAAAAAGCAACTTTAACCAAAGGCCTCTGGACTGCTGCTAGACCTCGTGCCAAGTTGCCTAACTCCACTGTATGTGGGGGCTGGCTCTCATCAAAAGACGTGTTGTGGGCGCGGGGTCTGGGAGGCCCTGAGCAGACGGCATGTGCTCACATGTCCATGGGCGGGTTTGTATAAGGCTCCCCCGCCCCTCCCCGGTCACTGTCACAACCCTCGCCCTCGCTCCTCGCCTCTCCCCTCGGGCTGTTTGGATAAGGGGAATGATGCCTACCCTTCTGGCTTGACGGTGAGCCTTCAGGCAGGTACTCATGGAGGATGTGTGAGCAGCCTCTCGGCCATGGCGCACATGCACAAGTTAAGGAGATGATCTTTTGCGTTACGGGTGGGAACGAGTCGGAGCAGATGTCGGGGCCACGTGTGAGCTGTGCGTTTTCCCTTCTCTTCAGGAGCTGACCTCAGCAGCCTCATGGAAAGTCATGTACTTAGAGCTGTAAGGTCCAGACCAGTCAGCCACCAATGCAGGTGTAGATGCCTACCCCCATGGCCACCTGGCCCACCGCTCTCGAGGGTTTGTCTGGCACTGCCCTGCGCCCTCTGATTTGGGTGCCCTTCCCTGCCTTTAGGCCTTGGCCCCACACGTTCTCCGGGCCAGTCATGCCCTGCCCTTTTCTCCTACTGGAGAACTGTTACTCATGCTTCAAGGGCCGGTGTGTGGTCACCCCTCCTCATGCGGAGGGGTTAGTCACACCTGCCCTTGGGTGGCAAAAGCCTTCCATTCCTAACCCAGAACATAGGGACCTCTGTCACCTCTTCTAATCCTCAGCCAGTGGGTGCTGTGCTGTCCCCATTTGAAAGATGCAGAAAATGGGGCACAAAGAAGTGAACTAACTTGCTTAGAGTATTAATGTGTTTATTCATTCAGTTAGCAACTATTTACTTAACTTCTGCTCTGTGTGGGCGCTGGGAAGGTATCACTGACCCAGACAGAGGAGGTCCTCGGGGAGCTTATGTTTCATTGAGAAAGAAAACTAAGTGAGCAAGTAACAGGACATGTAGACTGTGACAAGTGCTTTCAAGGCAGAGAGGGCTGCTGATGTGAGAGTCACTGGTGAAGCCTCGCAAGCCCGGGGAAGGTGGGGGAAGGCATTCTGAGCAGAGGCAGGGAGGTATGGGTGTGGGGCAGGTGCAGAGAGAGAGCTGTATGGGCTAAGGTACGGGGGCGACAGGGGCCAGATCCTGCCCTGGGCCAGCTATCCAGACTTGGGGGGCGAGGGGGGAGGGCAGAGAACTCAGCTCCCTCCCCAGCCCAGCACCCCCTTGCTTGGCAAGGACTTTGGGTTTTACTCCATGTGAAGGGAGGTCCTGGAAGTGTTTGAAGCAAGGGAGTAAGTCTTTTTGATCTTTAATCTTTGATTTTTTTAGAAATGGACTCTGCGGCTGCTGGGGTCCACAGAGAAGCATGTGTAATTGTCTGCTCCTGAGTCTGTCTTTCCTCCTAGACTCAGCGTCTGTGGGTGCAGACTGTAGCTTCCTTGGTCTGTTACTTTCTGTAAACTAAACACCACGTCTGGAACATGGCAGGTGCTCAGTAAACATGCACTCGCGCCGTTTGGGCCTGGGAGGTGAGTAAGGGCCCTGAGCCTACGAGGGTGACCGGTCTAGAGTTAGCAGGGGGTGTGGTTGAGATGGGGACGTGGAAACAGACCGCTTGTCTTGACAGTGACTGAGCAGACTGCCTCAGTGGCCATCAGTGAACGTCCATGGAGTGGGGTGAGCACCCCACACGGAAGGACTTTAGGGTGCGTGTGCGTGCACCTGTGTATGTGTGTGTAGATACCATCTCTGCCCTTTCAGGACTAAAACCAGTGGAGTGAGGATCGAGGGGCGGCCATGGCTCAGGCCCCTCAGATTGTGTGTGCTTAGTCCATCAGCTGCTTCCTCTCCCCCGCTGCAGGTTTTGGAGGACAGTGGGCAGGTGCTGACTGGGCTGGAGGGAGGAGGCAGGCAGCTCAGAGAGGCAGGGCTGGGGGCGGCAAGGAGCTCCTGACGGCCCGCGGCGCTCGGCCTGGTGCAGGGCTCTGTGGGGTCAGCGATGCTCACCTGGGCCAAACCGCACAGAGGGGGGTGTGAGAGCAGCAGTGTGTTTTACCTCGGGGGCAGGTGTAGCCAGTGGTTGCTGTGTCCCACCCCTGCTTACTTCATCTGGTATGTCAGCTCCAGAAATGAAAGCAAGAAGCTTTCCCCCAAAGACTTCAGGCGGTATAGGAGTCGTTCTTAAGAAGCCAAATTGGCTGCTGCTAAGTTATGCGATCTTGTGCAAATAGCTCACCCCCTCAGACCTTCAGAACCCCACTCGGGAAATGGGAATAAAGTGGCTTTGAC
Organism: Neomonachus schauinslandi; assembly: GCF_002201575.2. Taxonomy (NCBI): domain Eukaryota; kingdom Metazoa; phylum Chordata; class Mammalia; order Carnivora; family Phocidae; genus Neomonachus; species Neomonachus schauinslandi. The sequence goes on along the minus strand of NC_058407.1, from coordinate 99,832,415 downwards.
TTTAGGTTGCTGTTGGGAGAAAGGTGACAGCCCGAGCTCAAGGTGAGCACTCAGTGAATGGTGGTAACTTAGGGCTGTTAAAACCTGCCCTGACTCTGCTCTTTCTACCCCTCTCACACTCACTCACACACACACACTCATGCTCACACTCAGACACACACACAGCCACACACACACACCAAGCTCTGCTGTCTCCGAGAGCCCACGAGGAGGCCCTGGGCTCTCACTTTTGTGGGAACTGTCCAGCAGAGACAGCGCTTAGACTTTCATCCTCAGGTCTCAGAAACGGGGGGAAGGAAGTGTTCTTAACTGAGAAAATAACTTCGTGGCCCATGAGGGGAAAGAGGCCCCAGGGAAGGGTCTCAAAAGGGAGCACGGAACAAATGGTGGGCTAGGGCAGTGTGAATAAGAGACTGTCTGGAATTGGGATTGGTTTACTTCCTGAGAGAGGATGGGAGAGGTGGCCCAGCACCTTTGTAGAAGTCTGGAGCCCAGTTGGCGGGAATGGCTAAAGGTCTTTTTATTTTTAAGCTCATGGATGTCTAATATTCAATTTTAAGTTTTTGTATTCTTGCTATGTAACCCCCCTTTGTCTCCCCACATCTTGAGTAAAGTCTGCTACCTACACAAAGGCCTTTGTGTGAGTGGTTTCTTTTTTTGGAATTGAAAGTCTCGTGTGAAGAGAGCCAGACAGGGAACATCCACTGCAGCGTGTCCGTGGGAGCAGGAACTCCGAGCCCCCGAGAGCCGCCGCCCGGCCAGCGCCGTCCCTCCCAAGACAGTAGCGAGCCCTCGGGGGTGCCTGCAAATGGGTAAGGTTTGGGGCGCCTGGGGGGCTCAGATGGTTAGCCGTCTGCCTTCGGCTCAGGTCGTGATCCCAGGGTCCTGGGATCGAGCCCCGCACCGGGCTCCCTGCTCAGCGGGGAGCCTGCTCCTCTCTCACCCTCTGTGGCCGCTCCCCCTGCTTGTGCTCTCTCTCTGTCAAAAAAAAAAACCAAAAACATCGGGTAAGGTTCAAGCCCGTGCCATCGGGCTGGCAGCGCACGGGGCCTCGGCGGCCGTCCCGGCCCCGTAAATCCTTTGTCAGTGCCCGAGTGGGGGGCTTCCGGCGTGAGCTGTGCACACCGCAATTGTCGACGCAGAGCATTAGGTGCTTCGTCAACCACAGAAGGACACAAAGCCCACTGGATTTGAAGAGTGGTCAAAACGAGAGGTTCAGGCAGGGGCTGGTGGGGATGTGGTTCCTAGCATGGCACGTGAGGAACGTGAGCTCAGCCCTTGACCCACAGGCGGGATGGATAAGCACGAGGGCCGCTTGATTAATTCGTGGGGAGCAGCGCCACGCCCTGGTCACGGCCTTACTCGTCTGCCTACTGGCACATTCTTTCCTCCTCCGGAAACCAAATCACTTGAGTACGGTAGCTTGCGCATATGTTTGAGCAGGGAGTTGGGCTTGAACATTAAAGGAATGTGGGCACCAATGTTCAGAGTCTGGTGGCCCTGCCTCACGTTGGGGACCGGACTTCTCCCAAGGAATCCTTTTCTCCGGACACTGGTCAGAGATGGCTCCTTCTTTGTCTCAAGCCCCATTACATCGTGCTGAAAAGTTAGAGCATTTGTGCCGGCCTTCCTCAGAGGGGGTTATCCTGAAGCTCCATTTCCCCCGCTTCTGTCCTTTCCTTGGCGGTCAGCAGGAGGCCTGGCCTTGCGGGTCAGCCTCTGGGTCTGGGGGCTGGCCCAGCGGCGCACCACTGTTCCCTCATCCTTAGCGCTGGGAGCCGAGAGGACAGGCGGCCTTAGGGGGAGTGTTTCTTGGCTCTCAGGCTTGTGGGTAGCCCTGGGCCTCACAGAGGGGCCTACAGCTCAGGACTGAGGAAAGGAAGGAAGGGGAGCAGGAACCGAGAGAGAGGGGAGAGGGCGGGGCAGGGCTGGGAGGGGCATCACTGCTGGGGGCGTGGGGTCCCCCCCCCCCGCAGGCGGCACAGCAGGCGTTCCGGCTCCCGGCAGACATGGTTGAGCACACGCTGTGTGCCAAGCACTGTTCTAGGTGCTGAGGGAACCAGGGTGATGGCCAGGGGCTTTGCTCTCAGAGAGCCTCCGTTCTAGCAGGGGAGACGGATAAGAAGCAACGAGAAAAGGCAAAGAAACAAGAAAATAGCAGGAAGTGGTCAGCGCTTTGACAAAAATTAAACAGGATGATGTGTCAGAACAGGGTTTGGCCGTATCTGGCCTGCCGCCTGTTTTTGGATAGCTCGGAAGCTAAGAATGGTTTTTACGTTTTTAAATGGTTGGAAAAAAAATCTGCAAGTCAAGTTTCAGGGTCTAAATAGAATGTGACCGGAAGGCAGCCACGGTCCCCGTTCCCTACTGTGCACAGCGGCATTCGTGTGGCCATGTGGCGACCCGGACGCGGTGACCCAGCTCTGAGCGGCGGGGCGGGGACCATCGGTGGCCGGCCATGCCTGAAGACTCCCTCTCTGGTGCTCTCCAGGAGGAGTTGGCCACTCCTGTTAGGCTGTGGCTGGGGGGCCTTCTTTGGAGTGGGTGGGCATCGAAGGCCTCTCTGAGGTGACGGGAGCCAGCCACGTGAAGACCTAGGGAAGGGAACCCCTATTTCGAGGGTGCTGGGGTGGGAAAGGCCTGGGCGCGCTGAAGCAGCGGGAAGGACCGCAGTGCACTGGGGCACCTGCTGTCCATGTTCCCGGGGGGCTGTGTCTGCACTCATTGTGCTGAGGCTAGCGGGGGTCTCAGAGCTGTGGTTCCTCTCCCAACCTGATGCATCTCCTCCCGGCTGCGTATCTCCTGGTGCGCTTGGTCTTTGATGCCCGTGGCCGAGCCTCTCCTCCCAAGCCAGTCCCCCTTGGTTGTCCGTACTTCAGAGGGGGACCCACAGCCCCTGGGTGGCTCTGACCCCCCGGGCCGCACTCAGCCCTCTGGCAGCTCTGATGTCAGCAAGTGGATTTCTATAGGGGAGCTCTTCCTCATCTGGTCAGGTTCCGTGGGAAGGGTCCCTCCAGTTTCTCACTGGGGAGAACTGTCCGGCCCCCAGCATTCCGGGAACCAAGTTGGGAGAAGAGTGCCGAGGATGTCTCAATGTTCACTATGTATGCTTCCATCACTCTCTGTTTTCTGCTCCTGGACCTGGCGCCCCAGCCCAGAGCCACTCCCTGTCACCCTCTGCCGGCTCCTGCCTGAGTGCAGGGGGCCGTCCCGTGGCTGCGTGGAGTCGAGGAGAGGAGCTGGGGGATCTGTCTCCTCTCATTACCTCTACTTCCAGAGATACCTGGTGCTATCAAGTCTGAACTTTGGGGGACTTGGTGGTATAAGTCATGTTCCTTTCTGGCTTTGTCTGGGCAAGGATTCAGCTTTCTTAGGTTTGCTAAATCAGTTGGCACTCACCCTTCTGTTTTCCAACGTCTGAATTTTTGTTACTATTATCCCCTCCCCTGCACTCTTTGTCCTTTAGGATATACACCTTATAAAATATGCTTATGGTCATCTTAGAAGAGTTTCCAGGGGCAACAAAGTAGATGCCTGTGTTGAATCACCCCCTTTGTCCCAATTTGCTTATTTAAAATCTCACTCTGGGCACCTGGGTGGCTCAGTTGGTTTAGCGACTGCCTTCGGCTCAGGTCATGATCCCGGGATCTTGGGATCGGGTCCCACATCGGGCTCCCCCCTGTTTAGGGGGAAGCCTGCTTCTCCCTCTGCCTGCCACTCCCCCTGCTTGTGCTCTTTCTCTCTGTCAAATAAATAAATAAAATCTTAAAAAAAAAATAAAATCTCAGTCTGTCGTGTGAGGATAGATAATAGGAAGCAGGAGGGGAAGCAGGGAGGCCCAGTCAGGAGGTTACTGTGGAGATCTAGGGGATCTAGATCACAGTGGTGCACGTGAAAGCAAGTGGACCTTAAGATATATTTTGAAGATAGTCACTATGACTTCCTGATGGCGTGGGTGTGGGGAGTATAGGAGAAGTGAGGAATTAAGATCAGCTCCAGATTCCCTGGCTGAAGTCACTGGTGCCACTTACTGTGATGGGAGAAACTTGGGGAGTGCAAGTCTATGGGTGGAGAGGAGTGGAGGTTGAGACACCCATTAGACATCCAAGAGGGGGTGGCAAGTAGCAGCTGTATATATGATTCTGGAATTAGGGGGAGAGGCCAGGGCTGAATTTAGGATTTCTTGGCACCTGGATCGGCATTTAGGTTCTTGAGGCTAGATGAGATCACCTGGGAGGAGAGTATGGACAGAGAAGGAAGGGGCGTCCCCAGGACTGCCCTGAGTCATTCCAACATTTAAGGGTAGCAGAGAGGAGGAGGAGAACTGGGAAGGTGTGGTTTCCTTCTCAGTAGTGAAGGAAAGAAAGTCTTTTTGCAGGGAGTGCTGAAATGCCTCTGACAGGTAGATTAAGATGAAGATGGAGAAATGACCATTTGTGGTAGAGACTCCCTAGCTTCCCCTTCTTCCTGAGTCCTAGCTGGGCACATGGTCACTCAGAATAAATACCCTATCTCCTAGTCTCCCTTGCAGCCAGATGTGGCCCTGTGTCTAGGATGGCCAATGAGGGAAGGAGAGCTACACCTTCCAGAAGTGTCCTAAAAGGGAGGAGGCATGCTCTTCTTAGCAATTCTTTTCTGTTGACTGGATTGTCATGTAATGGCTGGATCTCCTACAGCCATTTTGGGCCATGAGGTGACCTTAGGAATGGAAGCTACCCATGGTAAAGCAACAAGATAAAAGGATCTTGGATCTTTGATACCATGGAGTACCATAACAACTGGGGACAGATTTCAGATGAGAGAAATAAACTCTTCTTTAAGTCAGTTTTACTTTGTGTTTGTTTTTGTAATTAGCAGCCAAACTTAATTCTAACTGATATATCGCTGGATTTGGCAACAAACATAGAGGCACAGTGGTTGAAGCGTGAACAGCTGGAGCAACAACCACCACCACAATAATACCACCCCGACTATAGTAGCACTTTCAGGCACACTGCCTTGCCTGATCTTTGCGGCTCCATCGTGATTCTGTGGACTTCTTTTTATACATGAAGAAACTGAGTTGCAGCTCGTATACCTCACCCTGCATCTTCTGGCTTCTCAGCCAGGGCTCAGGAATGCAGGTGGAGAGCAGGTGATGTATGCACAGGAAATTCTGCCCTAGAGTTTGCCCGACACTGTGGGGTGGGGGGTCGTTGGCAGCTGGCCCCGGAGGTCCCCACGAGCCCTGGAGTGCCGCAATAAAGCTTTCTCGCCTTTTCAGGAAAATGCTTCTATTTCTAGAGAGATGATGTGGAGTACAGGAGACAGCGGAGAACAAAGAGGTAAAAATTAGATAAGCATCACCATGGGGAAAGTGGGTCTGCCAGCTGGCCTGCCAGCAATCCCATTCTGGAAGTAATCAGGTAGCAATCAGATGTTCAGACCAAGTCTGCTGAGTGTCCTATGACCTTGTCAATGTCTCGGGATCAAAGGGATCTGCTGCTCTTTGCAGCCTCCGTTCTTCGGAGGCCCGGCTCAGAGCTTCTGAAGTTTGGCACGAATTGCTCCTTCTGTTTTCCTCTTCAGTAACGACTTTGCTGACTTCTTTCCAATTTCTATCTCTAAATCCCCACCAGTCCGGAGATTGCTGGGGATACACACATTTTAAGCTGAGCCAGGGTTTGCACCTTCTGAACGGTGAGATTCTGAAGGTGAGATTACTTTTAAGTAACTCAGGCAAGGTTATGCAGTCGGCAAGTAGACGCTGGGATTTAAGATTAGCCTTGTGACTTCTAAGACCATGTGCAGCTCCCCAGCTCTAGCCCCAAGCAGAAGAGCCCTCGGGGGAAATACCATTCCATCCACCCCACCCATGGCCCCCTTTAATCTCGACTGACCCGCCCTCGCCCTGCTCCTGGAGGCACATTAAAGCCAGCCTCACATGCCTGCCCCAGGGAAAGGCCTCGGCCCCTCCCCAGCTCCAAGCGGCCCACTTGCTCTTGCGCTTCACCTCACTGGACCTTGGATTCCTGGCTGTAGTCCCTGGCTTTGATATTTGCTTCTGCTCTCTCTAGCCTGGCAACTCATCACATTCTCCTCGCAGCTTTTTGGGCCTCAGGGGTTTTTCCGTTAGCCCTCGGCTCTGTCTGCCTCTGATTCAGCGTCCTCCCCAGCATACTCCCCTGGGTGAGGAGCCCTTGCCTTCTGGCCTGGGCTCTGTGGAACCTGCGTCTGGGCCAGAGATGGATGTGGTACTGAGATGGCGTTATGACAAGGGACATAAAGACACTCCAGTCCCGCTCTTGGCCTCACTTCCCCTTCCTCGAGGGAGGTGTATGCCCAAAAGAGGCTAAGCAAGGCACTTACCACTGTCTATCACGTAAGACTTGGACCCCAATGTCAAATTCCAGAGGGTTTGAATGGCCTGGAGCCAAAACAGGCTTCATTCAGCCCATAAACACCGAGCACCTAGGATGTGTCTGGCACTGTCGTAGCTCCTGGGGACACAGCGGTGAACAGAATCAAAGTGCCAGTCCTCCAAGAGCTGACAAGCCAGTGGGGGGTGGGGAGGTGGGCGGGAATCCCACAGAAAACCAGCAAAATAACATCAGGCCTCCTGTTCTGTACTCCCCCTCACTCCCGCCCCCACTGGCCATTCCCAAACAGTCTGGGATCTGATCTCTGTGATGGAGGGCAGGCCACACATCAGAGATCAGCAGAGGAGGAGGGAGGGCAGTTGTCTCAATGCCTCCTCAGATGAGGGCCCCTGAGCCCTGCTACCGTAGGAGAGCAAAATGCTTTGTTCCATCCACAGGGAAAACCCCTTACCTGAGAGACAGGGAGAGAGAGAGCGTGCACTCATCTGGCTGAGAGCCCTAGGTAACTGGGACCACTGGAAAGAGCCACATCCACGCATGCTCACGTGTGCAGAGCATGCCCTTCAAGGGCTTCCAGGTGGGCGGGTCCTGGATGCAGAGCATCATCAGGAGCTCAGTAAAAATGCAAATTCTCACCCCCCCATCCCAGTCATTTGGAATCCAAGTCTGCAGGTGATTCCTATGCACACTGAGAAGCAACAGGCTGGACTTTGACCAGGTGCAGAGAAGAGCTCCCTGCCCAGACTGTGACCAGCCCACAATAATTCCTCTTGGAGACGGACTGGGAGATGGAGTGTGGGGTGGGTCGCAGGGTTTCCTTCCCTGCGAGAGGCATGTATTTGAGCAACATATTCACCACTGCTTGTAAAAAAGGTAGCTACTACAAATGAAATAGTAAAAGAAAAATAGAATAAAAGAAAACTAAATTCAAAAAAGGGTGCTTCCTTGGAATACTTGGAATATCTGCAGCTGTCAACATTTCAACAAATAAATATCATTCTATACTTTGTATTAGTTTGTAAACTGCTAAGCCACTATCAGTTGAGTTTTTATTGTCTGAGGGGAAATTTTATGCATGGAAAAGAATAAAGCTATTTGTGTATTTTAATGTTTGTCAACTGATTAAAGTTGTAAATATAAAGCCTGATTTTATTAACTCATGTTCAACTTCTAAATCTTGCTATTTTGTTCATAAAGCTAGTGCTTTCATGTTAAGTCTTTTACTTTTTTGATTGATGTTCACTTAGCCCATAAATTCTCTAAACATTTAATATCACTTACAAATTTGATTGATTAAATTAGCTCCGACTGTTTAAGCTATAATTAAGCACTTCAAAAGTCTAACAAGGCAGACTTACGAATCTAACAAAATCTTAGACTCTAAGCATTTAACACTAAGAACTTAAACACTTATTCATGAAACAGAGTAATCTCAACTTGTCGATCTAATCAGATTTATTTAAGCATTTAATCACCAAACTTAAGCCACCTAAGTTATGAAATCAACATCTCAAGTCCAATATGTCACATGCTTTTATACTTTTCCAACACTTTAAAAAGCAGATAAAAATCATACACGTTGAAATGGTGGATGCCTAATTTTGTTATGTGAATTTTTAAAGAAATACAAAATTTTTCAATTAAATTTTTAAAGTTCCAAAAATTACAGACAGAACACAGATTACTCCAATGACTGCAGCAGTGACTGGCGCTCACACCCTTAGACCCATCACAAAAATGTTAATATACGTTTGCATCATTCACCCTCTGTACATTGATCTCCAAGCCTCTAGTCAGGCAAAGAAGGCCGAACGAGCCTCACGCTTGGGCTGAGGTGACTGAGGCAAAGGCTTAGGGTCGTACACACTTACAGACTCGGGTTGGGAGCCCCTTGTTTGCAGTTGCTCTGCTGTTACAGATACGGAGAGTCACCTGGAGATTGGGCCAGTCTGGGGATGCGGGCTGGACGTGCCTCCTGAAAGATTTTCACCCAGCGGGCTCATCACCTGTGGGGGTGACTTCCTGTGGTCAAATTTGGCCTGCTACGATCACAAAACTCACCATCCTTCACTTAAAGAAACTACAACCCAGTGCATCTTTCATCCCTGCATGTCCCTTAAGTCGAACTGCCTGATACAAGTACAAGAAAGCCACAGCTCAGTCGGTTCAGCACCTGCCTTCAGCTCAGGTCGTGATCCCAGGGTCCTGGGATCGAGTCCCGCGTCGGGCTCCCTGCTCCGCGGGGAGTCTGCTTCTCCCTCTCTCTCCTGCTCCCCCTGCTTGGCTCTCTCCCTCTCTCTCCTGCTCTCTGTCAGATAAATAAATAAAATCTTAAAAGAAAGAAATCCACAGCTTAATTATTAACCAAAACTTGGCTATGGTACGCACATTGAATGATATTTTGGGGAAACTCACCTTTTTTTTTTTAGCCACATTCAATATCAAACGGACTTGGGTGTTCACACGTTTGTTTCCTTTCTAGTACTCAGACAGCCGCAACTTTGCTCCCTCCCTTCCTCCTTCCTCCCTTCCTTCCTTCCTCCCTTCCTTCCTTCCTTCCTTCCTTCCTTCCTTCCTTCCTTCCTTCCT